>NC_079907.1:21748833-22048833 GCF_024868665.1 Triplophysa rosa | reverse complement strand
CACTACTGTAGCCATCAAATGACTTATTGAATTCTCCAGTAATAAGCAGTAACAATAACAACAAGCATCTAAACACAACAGATCCACTCTTTTATGTGCTCTTTTTATGTCATTCATGTACAGTTTACGGCACATAGTCAGACAGCCTGGTGAAGCTGCATGTAACCGCGTAATAGCCACAGTGTTGTAAAAGTCTATCGAAAAGAATAGGAAGATCAGTGTTACCAGTGATGTGTCATTTGAAGCTTGTTTTTTTACGTTGTTGAGTGACACTGGCGTTTGTCTTCACCTTTACTCATCAAGGCTGCGATGTCCGATCTCTTCCATATAGCCTTAACACACAACATACTGTGTCGACTTGAAACGGATCAGATACGTTTTGTTTCTCAGCTGATTTGCGCGTATGATGCAACCACGTGAAATTGTCTGGATCATACCCTATCTAGTGCATTATGTGTCATTCACCATGTAGGACATAATAAATGTGGGAACAAGTGGCTGATATGAGGCGCCGCTTCCGCAGCTCTCGTAGTGAAAGGGGCGGGACTCTCTCGAATGCACGTGAACCAGAGGCTTGTTTTTCCGGCAATGGCGGTGACGGTGGAATTTTGATTCAAGGGTGAAGTACCGCTTTAAGGCTCACTCATTTTTAATAAAAGGAAAAAAAACTTTAATTTTGATTTCACTGGGTCTTTAACAACAACTTTTTTAAGATAAACAAAAATATACAAATTTACGAAAAGTAAAAAAAAAATATTCATCAAGTACATGACAATTCAGAGTTCAAACCGTCTTACCTTACTTATTGGCAACCGTAAGCTAATCACGTTGTTTAATCTGACCTGTCCTGTATGATTTGGTGGGGAATAAAAGTTAATTTATTAGACATCATTTGATTCAACCCATATAAAGCTAGATATATAAAATAGAATTTAATTTATTGTTTCAGAGTTGGTGATTAAAAGGCAAAAGATGCAGATTGCAGCTTTAACTAAATTTAGATATAGTAGAAAGTAACACAAAATGTTGTGCACGAACATCTTGTTACTTGAAAAGCTACACTTGGCATTGCTACATCATTATGTAACACATTCTCCAGTTTCAACATACACCTGCTTTGTGGAAATCACCAGTTTGCTTTTGTATTTATTCTATTATTTATGTTCCTTCTAAATGTTATAGTTTAAAAGTTGTTTCTTTGTGAGGTATAAGGTCATGTTTTATAAGGACAAAGCATCTTCCCCTGTAGCTGCTCGCACGTTATGTGAATAAAGGTGACGTGCATTATCTTTCACCAGGGAGCTGTTTAATTGCTTTCAGCCAATGACTTTTACCTCCCCTACCCATGGAAAAGTGCCAGGGCTGTCCCGATGAGATCGTTCTTGACAGATCAGTGAGGTGAATTTATTCCCTAAAATCAAAAAGCGTTTCATCTCTTTGTAGTCCCCCTTTGTATTACACGATGCTATTATTTTGTTTGACAATTATTGCAGGTACCAGGATCATTTTTTATTTTTCATGTCATGGCACTTAATTTAGTCATTAAATGACATTTTACTTATAGTCAAAGAAACAAGGATTCCAATGGCAAACTCTGTTCATTTCAACTGTCAAACCCTTGGTGCACGTTTTGTGTAGTGCATACATTGGCTCTTAAATGAGTTTGGATGGTGTAATTCCCTATATACGCATTTTAAGTCAGTTGAAGAGGAGGTTTTGAAACCAATGTCACCGCCAAGGTGCACTCACATTGAGCCACATTGAAGCTCAAGGTGCAGAGAGTACTGTTGCACAGCAGAACAACCAAAATATTTATTGTCACCGCTCTCAGTTTTTCTATGAAACGCATTAGTAACCCGCTCACCAGTGCCGGTTTCTTTGAAGGATCCCTGTAGGGAGTAGGTCATGGAGTGGGCAAAAGGTTTAGTAGGGAAAGGGGCTAGCTAACAGCTGGTGGTGACAGCTCTACTGAATCATTATGAACAAGCTGTATGTCTTATATTTGTTGCCCGTAGCCAGTGTATCTGCCCATGAAACGTTGATAAGACCCAGCAAGCTGTTTCTTTACTAGCAGCGTTCTCTACGTGCGGCAGCATTTAGCTGGGCGAGCACGAACAACTTGCAATGTTCTGATATCGCATCAACATCATATTTGTCAACAAGCACTACAATGATAAGAGGAGGGCATGTTAAAGTGGATGGAAACAGATAAAAGGGCGTGTGACTGATTTCAGCATATTAATCGTGTTTTGTGAGCCCCTGAATGATTTATTCACAGGGCCCGCTAGTCCTCTCAGAGGATATGCGAGAACATCATGTGCATTGCTTTGAGAAGCTCCATTCTGAAGTGGAATAGTCTGCGGTTTCCAAGCACAGTTTTTCTTCAACTAGAATCCAAACCTGAGAGGAGAAATTAGCACATTTTACAAGGATCAGTTGATTTGGAACCATTTGCCTCAAGATGCCACTGGCTGACGACACACAGTGAGTGCTTACATGTCAAAGTATTACCTTCATGTTCTCACCGCAAAGATTTCAAAAATGTACTTCAGTACCACGACACGGTGTCGTATCATACGAGACACTCGGGTGACTGTGATTTTGTTACTACAGAACATGTATCTTGATTTGCATCATTAAGGCCCAAAAGCAAACATTTACTTAAATAGTCCTAAGCCCTGTGCATTAACTATAGTACATGAAAATGAAATCAAATAGACAATTCTTATTTTTCCATTGTGCATGTCAAAAACATAAGTACTTCTACAAGTGTTGGTGTGCGAAAGTTCTGGAAGGAGTAATGGAAGCTAAGCTGGGCTTCTCACAACATTGTGGCCCGGTTTCACAGACAAGGCTTAAGGCTAGTCCCAGACTAAAATGAATGTGTGACCTGTCTTAACTGAATATAAGAAATACCTTAAAATACTATATCAGTGACATTGATTTGTCTCGAGATGCACACCAGTAATGTATTCTTCGAAGGCATTTTTATAAAAGCGACATAAATAGCTTAATTCAACTGAGGCATAGTCCTGGCTTAAGCTAAGCGGTGTTTGTGAAGCCGGGTCTGTATGTGTTGGGCTGTCGGTTCTGACTTTGGAGAATGGAGCCCAATTGCAACTGGCACCAACAAATGAAAAAGTCATGCTTCAGGATTTGTCCCACAAGATGGCTGCTGGGATTAGGCTCTGCATAAGCAAGTTTGCTATTTGCTTGCCTGCCCATGATTCCCTGCGATAAATTGGTCTTGACTTCTTTGAATGACCCCTGGCTTGTTGGGGGCTTCATAGACATCACATTAAGCTCCCTTTTTCCCATTACATCCTTCAGACTGGCATTTCGCCTGCGTTAGGACGGATGACTTTGATTGGGTTGTGACTCTGTCAGGAAGGGGTTGTTCCTCAGTTCCCAGAGCAATGACCCCATCTCAGACTAGAGCGACTGTTGAAAATGAAGACGGTAAATCATAGAAAGAAAGGCAAAACAAGTTCAAGTAATTGGTTAGTGGACAAGTACACTGTAGTTCGCATTTGTTAACATGAATGCATTAAACATTATCTGACAATGAGTGTTTTTCTAAAGTGATAGATCGTAGGATCTGAATTTCTTTAAAGCAACTTGTGTGTGTATGTGTATTTTCTAAAGTTTATGAAATTCTGACTTGAGCGTACAGACATACATTTAGTGTCGTATTTAATTTCTTATTTCCTTATCCTTATTATTCTTTGCTATTTTTCTATTTAGTTTATTAGTTATAGATTATATTCATTTATATTCTACATTCTGTCGGATGCTGCATTTGTATTGTCTTCACAAGTAGATTTGAGTTTCCGAATTTTTTGGATACGATTCCGATACTTTGACTTACAGATTCCTAAACGATACCTTTTTCGATATCAATTTTTCTTTTTTTAAAAAAGCAAAAAGGAACAAAGTGTAACCAACGCCATACATTAGTGTAAATGGCTTTAATAAAGTTTTCGGTGGGAAATAAACAGTTTGTAGTGTACAAGAGTGCTCCTGTGTGGATGGTGCTGGCTCATCAGACAGCATCACAGGTTACTGCACTCACGAGGACAGCATAGACTGAAGTCATCTGTAGTGTTTTATGTGTCTGAATCGTCTCTGTAGTGCTGCTGGCTCCAAAATAAGCTGGATGCTCCAAAACAGGGCGTTTCTTTCTCCTATTGGCAGAGACACTACACACATGGTGCATTTAGCTGTGCGAGTAAGGCAGTAAGCAGTCGATCAAGCGATATGATAGTAGGCTACATATTATAGTTTCTCATGGTTTAAATAAATAATGTAGGCGTAGTGTTGTGTTTAGGGTGAAAAGGTGACATTTAATGTAAAGGATTTGTTTTACACTATCAATTAATCAGCAACATAATTTATGCAGTTTGTACCGTGTTTTTACACTCTTTAAAACTGAAGAAATGTACAGTATGTATAGCGTGTTGCTAGTAGACATCTGCCTGGTTAACCGAAAATATCTATCACGTGATTTATGCACAACTTGTGAGTGAAGTACGGTAAAATGCTGCTGCATCCGAAAACCAGAGGGCGCTCTCGTGCAGAAACTCCAAATATGCACTGCAGAAGAAGACCATAACGCACGTAGTTCTAGGAAATGCCTAAGGACATGTTTTTATCACTGATTTTCATGATAATAAAGTATATTTATAATAATCATGTTTGACGGGTGTTGCTTTTTTAAATGCACGTTATAAGCGACTCAAACTCGCACTGCTTTTAGATCGAGCAGCATTTCCTACTGATCCCAGAGCCGTGCTTCATGGACAAGCTACGCATCAATAAAATAATCGATACCTTGCATTATCGCAGCCAGCTCGGTTTCAGCAGGATTTAGTGGTAACCACGGTTAACCGGGCACATGTCTAGTTGCTAGTAGTGTGGTAAATTAGTCTTTTTCCACTTTTGCAACCCTGACCAACCCAACCCACTAACCTTAATCTGTTTTACATTCTGTCATTCTATATACTCCCCACCCTCACCCTAAACCTAACGACTCTGGGGGAAAAACACTCACCATATGCTTAAATGTAATTTCCAAATTTTGCAAATTAAACACTGAAAATACAATTGATATTTTACAAGTAAATCTATAGGCGTGTGACACTTCACACAGTGCTGCACAACCATAGACATAAGAAATAACATGTGAATTGGGGTGATGCGGTTTTTCTAGATAAAACACAAATTCTCAACAGATTTCAGTACTTTACAACTTACGTGGAGTACAGGTATGTTTCGTCTCCAGTTATGGACGGTTAATTAAAAAAAGTATATATAGAGATTTTAAGACACAACGTATTTGTGCAGCACTTATATCCTAAACCATTGACATGTGTTAAGAAATGTAAACGTTAAAAAAAACATTAAAAAAGTGCAGCTCCCCCATTTACTTGCATTTGTTTACATGCCACTCTTGCCACGGCCAATATGGAGGCACCGTTGACGTACCTGACTAGATACGACGTTACCTGTCGGAGACCCAGTCATAGCCCCACTATTTTCAGCATTTTAGCATTGATTTCGATAGCCGTACATCCATACATCCAAACAATTACGCAGGTCCAGGGGTGTGTCCAGGATTTTATACATGGGGTGGCAAAGGGGGACAAGAGCACAATGACGGTGGCAATACCTACACATATCATTCTTCATTTTCGCAGTTGTATTGTAAGGATTAGGACTATTATAGATTCCTAATTATTGATCCCTATTTTAGTCTGGTTCAGATAATTTTTTTGAGCAGCAAAAAAAGGAAAATCTTTAGCCTACATTAAGTTTAGGAGAGAGTTTAGGTGATGATTACCATGACAACTTCTTTCTTTAAACAATAGTTAAGGAATAAATAGTGTTCACATAAATTGTTTAAGGAAAAGGGGAATTCTCCACTTTATTATTAATTATACATTATTTTTCCCAGCACAATTTAATCCAAACTTGTGCTAATTTGTATTGTTGTTTCTGAAAGACAACTGCAGACACTTGATATAAATTCATTGCTGATCATAGAACAATTTTGAAAAGTGAATGTGATCTGAATTTTTTTATTTATCTTCCAGGCTATATCATATTTATAAAAACAGACGCATGTATAAAGAATAAGTATGAATGTATATACACAAACGTGAAGTTGAGTAAATAGCTGTTTATGCCAGACGGATGATTGACAGCTGTAGTCCTCACCTTCTAGCATGCACAACGACTCTTTCTTGTCCAGCAGCGCACATTTTATTTATATCAAACGCATGTGATAGTTTTTTGTTGGACAGTTAGTACAGACACTTTGTGGCGTCATTTGTGTGTCGAATTAGCGGCTAACAGCTTTAACGCTACACAACACTAGAACTTTAACTTTACACTTTGCCTTACGCAGTGATTTAAATAAAGAAATAGGCTATATGCGATAATGCGCTCAGAAACATTAGGTTAATTAGTACAAATCACATATATGTTATTAATTTGACAGATCCTTACACGTTGACATTTTTTAGAAGGGAAAATCTGGGTGAGCAATGCCCCTCTAGCCCCGGCCCTGGTACAAGTTTGTACTTTTATCTGATCATGTAAATTGCTATGTGAAAAAAGTACTATAAGTACTGTTTGAGGTAGGGATGTAACGATTCACCGTGAGCCGGTTGAAAATCGATTATAATGAGTGACGATTCAAATCGGTTGAAGTGTGAACTGAATCGCAATCAATTTTTTGAACAACAGGGGCCGCTATTTTCACTGCAAACCTAAACGTGGACATGCTGATATTTCTTAAATGCAAAAAAATCCAAGAAAGGCACAGACAGTATTAGTTTGTTTATATTAAAGAGACCTTTTCTATTATTAATTTGTTTTAAAATTGCAGTTTAGTTTTTGTTATTTGAAATAAAACATAATTTTACTATACAAAGAAATGTGAAGCATTTAAGAAATAATGCAAGGGAGGTTGTTCATTTCTAATTTGTTTCATTTTGTAAAAATAAATCGTGAGTAAATCGTGAATAAATCGCATCGTGAGATCAGAATCGTGAATCGCATCATGAGCTGAGTGAATCGTTACATTCCTAGCTTGAGGTATCTAGCAGTAGGATAGAATACAACTAAACATCTGAAAATACATTTAAATGATTTAATTACACTACACAAAACCTGAAACCAGCGAGCATTTTAGGCTATAATCACCTATACAGGAGTGTACGGTCATGACCACTGAAAGCCTAAATATGTCATTTGTTTAGTACATTTGAATAAAGGCTGATATATTTATTTAACTTTAGTACATCTCTAACATATAGTGCATATACATTTATATAGCATATCATAAGTAATACATTCATGGCAGATGGCTCTTGGTTACTTTTTCTTTAGAAAAGTTGTCTACTGAAGAACGCAACTAAGTTTTGTTTTGATCATGAAGCCGCCTGGATTTTGTTGACACTTCAAAAGAATAATGCTGTAATCTCTGGCCCGCTGGGGCTTCTTGCTCAACCGCAAATGAAGTGTAAGACATAATATGAGAGATCGTGGAGCTGTTTATTAATTAATGCCTTGATAATTGGAAATCAGCATCGATTCATCTTAAAAATAAAACGTGATCACGTAATTACCACCAGAGTTGAGATCAGCATGTTCGTAGCATCAGGATCAGACAGGCGTGAAACTTCACATCAATCACTGTTCCAGACCCCTCCATCAAAATCCTGCCCTATCGTTCCTTAGACCTGTCAACAGCTCCCAATGCTCATTAGTATCAATTATCAGACAACCGTATTAATGATGGGTGAGGGCATTGGTGCTGTTTGGGAGGTGTTCTGGGTGGTTGAGCAATCGCTGTCTCAAAAGGTGCTTCGCATCATTTCTGTTAACTTCCTATTGGTTTTAGTGTGCCTTTCTGTGACCTCTCACACATTTCTGTCTGTTTGATCTATTGTTCTTGTTTAAATATCTGATTAATAATTGTTTATTATTTCTCTTCTTATGCGTTGTGCGTTTCTGTTTATCTGCGCACGTACAGCGCAGAGATTCGGACAAGCAACTAATAAACACTGTATTTTATGATTAATGATAGGTAACATTTTAACTGGACCAAATTGAAAAGTCCTGAAGACTGAAATATTAATGGTCTTCTTCTTTGGGATGGGTTTTGCCTGGCGAATAATAAAACAGGCAGGAAAACATAAGTCAAATTGCATAAAAAGCAAACGCATACCCGTTCTTAACATTCTGTACTATTCGTGCTAATATCATAAATGAATTCAATAAAAAATATATATATATCGTCGCTGTCGGGCGGAAACCTCCTATGTCCAAATTTGGTCAATTTCATATTTTTTCACAAATCGATGCTATTGGTCAGTCCCCATGTGGGTCTGTTATTTTTACAAATTATTAACCAATCTAAAGTGTTGAAAATAGTTTGAGAGCAAATCTCTTAACTCCATTGGACACTTCAACTGTCTGAGAAGTCTCGTAACTCCACCTCTTCTTCACTCCGCGGGAGCTTCTCGGCAGAAGCAAAGGAAGGAAGTCCGTGAGCCACGAAGGTAAGTTTGCGAGCAGATTCGGCTAATTTCCGCCTATTAGACAGCCTAGTCAGCTCATCGTTTTTTGCATTACATCACTTATAGTTCTTAAACCTTTAAAATAGAGTTTAGGAAGATGTATGTAACCACAGTCGTTAGCTTTGGTTAACGATTGAAGCCTTTTCTCTTGTCAAGAGGCTCAACGTGACCGCTGACTTTATTTGAGTGCAGATTTATTTCCGCCTGTATTAGACAGCCTGTTTAACGTTTTATTTTGGTATTGCATCACTCATAGCTCTAATGTTTAAAATAGAGTTTAGGAAGATGTATGTAACCACAATCATTAGCTTTCATTAGCTCTTAAAGCCTCGTCTCTTGTCAAAAGGCTCAACGCGACCGCAGACTTTGATGAACACTGCTGGCAGCAGCGACGTCTGTGTCCATACCATTCTTATCAATGACAGCGTAATCTCGTATCTCCCTGCTCCCAAGTCATAAACCTTGTATCTCCGATTAAACATGGTTTTGGGGAAATGTTGTGCTAATGTTGGTACACAACAGTATATGATAGCAATATAAGGTATAATACCAACTTTAACGATACAATGTTTAATAACTCAAAAAATATGCAGTTTTTTTAATTTCCTGAAAAATAATGGTTTTGGAGATGCGAGGATTCCGCCCGACAGCGACGATATGTATATTTGGTGCTAATCACTGTGTATACTGTATTAGCAAAAAGTACCAGTTAAGTTAACTTATATTTAGGCACTTGTGTAGCACAAGATCTAAAATCTAGGATGTTCATTACGTGAATCACCTGATTTTTGGTGGTTTTATAGATTCTAAAAACCCAGCTGAGGAAGACCGAAACAATTGGTAAGAGTGGTAGAGATGCAAAGATATCAGTGTGAGAAAGACGCTGCTTCTAAAGGAAATAAAAGACATGCCAGAATGCCTTCCACTTTCTCTCCATATCCTATTTATCACCTCTTTGTGCCATTGCTCTGAGACGGGCTGTGTGTGAAAGAGTCAGGGGAGCTAATCGAATTCAAATCCCACCTTTCCAGAAACAGCCAAGTGAATCCTAAACCCAGGTTGGTGGTCCCAAGCTAATCACATAAGAAAACTTCCCTTGACAGTTGATAATAGGCGTGCTGCTCAACAGGAACGTAGCAGGTGTTTATCAGATATATTAATCTCAGTCTAAGTATTTTTCCCGACATGAGGCACAGGTTGAGCGGTTGATTGCTTTTCCCCAAGTATTCTGTTTTCATCCTCCTCTGGGGTTAACTTTCATGTGGCATTGCTTACTGTTTCTACTGCGCTGTACCTGTTGAATGTTGCTGATGAAATAAGATAAGGGTTCCCTCAAGGGCGTAAGCTGGGCCCTTATGTTTTGTTCCAACTAGTGCATTTTCTTAGCTTTAGGGGAAAATGATATTCTAACTAATTAATTAAATTTTCTTGTATTTGTTGTATGCAATTAGTTATGCTTTATTGAAATTAATTACCTACATTTGGGGCTAAAAAGGGTGCTGTTAACAGAATTAAGAGACGGCATATTAGAACTCTATATAGCCGACCGTACAGTATATAGTAAAAATGGGATACATTTATCAACCTATGGAGATTCTGCTTCATTTATGTATTTGTTTATACAACAAATATTGAACACCATGTTTACAGATGAACACTTCAAGTATAGTACAGTATAGCACTGTATGGTAATGAAGTACAGCTGAGTACAATGTATAGTGAAGTACAATACAGTACAGTATACTATAGTACTGTAGAGAATTTATATTTTGTTTCTTTATATTGATTATGCATTGACATTAAGTAAACCTGTTCTGACACAGCTAGACCGAGTGTGCCATAGCTTTGATAAAATAACATCTTGAGAGAGCCTGTAAAAGTCACAGTGTCGTGGAGAAATGGTTTAGTCCACCCATAATGTGCCCGTGCAACAAAGCGTAAGGATTACCGTAGGAAGTGTGCTATTATACATGTATTTTAAATCCCAGCTTCTCTTACTCGCACCCACAGGGACTAATCCACTAAGATTTTAGTATAATGACTTCATACTGAGCTACTTTGTGTTTCTCTCATGAGTTCCGTAAACACCCGGTGGATTAAAGGCATTTTCATTAATAAACACACACATATTAAACCAATTAAATAAGGTTAATAACTGATAGAATATTTGAAGAGTTTGGTTCCAAAACGCCATAAACGCCATTAAAAAAAAGATTTTCCGCCAAAATCAGTAATGTATCAGGTCGGTATTGAAAAGTCACTTTTTAATTTTACGCAAAATGCGATATCCGCCATGTTATTCTGTCATGTTTTCTCCCTTTTTTTCCCAAACCGCAATATACGCCAGTCTCACTTCTCTGCAGAATGCGATATATCCGCTCAACCAATCACAGCACACCATTCCACGCGCTGTAAACAGTAACGGCGGCGCTCTGAATACGCTCGGCTCCTAGTTTCCATGATCTACTTTGTGTTCAACAAACAAACACAAAATGAATCATTTTGACGGCATTGATGAACCTGTGCTGGTTTCTGCGGTGGGGAAGAAACGTAAGCCATCGGAATCTAATCATTTACGTGAGGAGATTAAGAAGATGAGGCACTAATTTATAGCGTTAAAAAGATGAGCCGTTGAATTCATTTTAGGAGCGATGACTGAATGTGTTTTTAGTCCAGTGCCTGTATGTAAGATTAGTATTGTGTTGAGTTCAGAGGCTGTCATATGTGGATCAACTCACTTCGTTGTGTATTTTCAACAGTTTCAATATGAAAAATAACTTTTATATTGATTCAATGGATTTATTGCATTTTGAAAAATAAAACGTTATGGATTTATTGCATTTTGGGGAAAAAATGATCAGTTTTTATAATAAATATTTTAAAATCAAAATCTGGATTTGATGTTACTAGAACCTAAAGATGCTATGTGAAACTTTGAAACAGAAAATAGTGGTTTTCATCTTGCCACTTTCTTTGTAAAGAAAACACATTTTTACTCAAATTAATCCAAATGGATTTATAGCGTTTTGGAACCAATAGTTATTAATACACCTCCCATTTAGTGTGTTTAATTTTGTGTGTATTTACTCATCATATTTCCTCAAAAACTAATCAAACAAAAGTATGATATGGAAAGGTTCTATCATTCACATCTGTAAATCTGCTTTGATACACAAATCAATTTAAACCTGAGTGAGAAAATAATAACCGGTGGGATTTGGTATAACACAATATTATCACAATATTGTGATTGTCTTCTGTGTGGTGAAACACAACGTACTGGGATACATTATGGTTTATTAATATTTTTTATTGGATTTCTGTAAATAAGAGAGAGTTTCAAAAGTTATTGCTTGCGAATTGCTTTACACTGAAAATCGTCTGCATGTGTGATTTGAATGCAGATGACCGTGCGGCTGTTCTCCAGCGCTGTGCTTTCCAAACCTCTGCCCTTTCTAACAAACTTAAGAAAACACATTTTACAACTTAAAAAGTCAAAGTATTGAAATATTTATTAACAATAATTAAAGATCAATAATTGGCTCTTGTTTGTTGTCTACTCTTTGGAACTAAAGAGTATCACAGTACTAGTGTATTGATTTTTTATCACCCAACCTCTCTTTAATGTCAAATGTATGATTAATATAATAATGGCCATCTTATTATTATGATGAAATCTTTTTTATTTTTCATTTATAAAAAGAAGTAAGGAGCGGTGTAGGGCTCTAGGTAGGTAGGGCCCTATGAAATCCCTTGCTATTATTGAATTGTATTATGGAAAATCTCATGACAGTGTGTGAGAAAAGCATCTTTGGTCTCGTCAGCAGTTATTAAACTGTGGTAAGCCTGTTCCACCCTTGGGTTCTGTGTATGTCGATTGGATTTTAAAGTGTGCCGGTGAATGCACAGAGCAACACGGAGCGAATTAAGCACTTTGGACAAGAGAACATATCCTCACCCCCGCTGATTCTATACAAACTTTAATCTGTAGCACGCCTCTGCGATAATCCATTTGCAACAAAACTCCAGTTTGAGAATTAAGGGTAACATTGACAGGAGTGAAGGCCACGAGCTCATGAGCTTAGTCTCATCAGCTTTCATTTGTCAGATCTCACTTACTGAATGTGTGAAATGAATTTCGGCTTAGAAGTGAACGGAAATGGTTTTCTTTTAATGAGCTGGTTTTTGACGAAATGTGCCATAATGCGCACACACACAGACACAGAGACACACACTTCTTTAATGGGAAGGTTAACAGCATCTGAAGGACCTTATGGCTTAATAGTCTGCTTTGATGACCTGCTCATCACTGGCACTTAAAGTTTAGTAAATGTCAGGAAAAGATCAGTGGGTGAAAGTGAAGGTGGAACTGTAATGCAGGGTTAATATCATAATATTAAAAGAATCCATTTTCAGAATCATGAGGCTATTTTGCAACATGAAGAAACCATCTAACACATGGCAATAGAGCATTTGTTGTCGTTTTAATGTAAGAATTTACATTAGTTTTAAAGAAGTATTATGAAAATAATTTGTTGATTTCTTAACTATTTATACAATACTAAAATGGAAGTGTCTAAAAAAACGTTTGAAAGGTAAATCTTTAAAGGGGTTATATCGCGAATA
Source organism: Triplophysa rosa (assembly GCF_024868665.1). NCBI lineage: Eukaryota > Metazoa > Chordata > Actinopteri > Cypriniformes > Nemacheilidae > Triplophysa > Triplophysa rosa. The sequence continues at coordinate 22,035,622 of NC_079907.1, read as the reverse complement.
AGTGTTTTTCTGTGTCTTTGGTGTGTTATAAGTTGCCCATGCATGTATTAGACACGTAAAATTGCAAAAATGAAAGTGTGGGAACAAAAGATGCATTCTATCTAAAAGCGAATGCTCACCCAGACCTGCCTGAAACGCCTCGTGTAACCACACCCCCACAAATCTATGTCAGTTGGTGGTCTGATTTGACTAAGACCGCCCAAATGTATACGCAAGTAAGGTGGGCGTACCTGTCAGCACAATTGAAGAGGATCCTGATGTTCCAAATATGGTAAGAGGCGTTACATTTCCATCACACGCTTGCAGTATTCCACCAATCACTACGCACTGATTAACTGGCCAATCACAGCACACCTCGCTTTTCAGAGCCATGAGCTTTGTTAAAAATCTGCGCGTTTCAGAGAGGCGGGGCAAAGAGGAGCAAAGAGGAGCAAAGAGATACAAACATGCACGGTGTGTGGAAAATACAGCATTTTTCAACCTTAAATCGTGTATACACATTGCATTACATCTAAAACAAACCATAATATTCATTTAAGCCGTGTCATATGACCCCTTTAAAACAGTAATAATCACATTTGATGGACGTATTTTAATATTCTCATGTGAATTATGGATTCTGCTAATTATGTGTGAGGAAATAGATCTGCCGTGGGTGTTGGCCTCATGACTACACGACCTTCTTACAGTTCCTCTGAGTAGCGGTGTACAAGTTCTCTATTCAGAATGTCAAAGAGGGGCAAGTGGAACGCCAGGCCGGGGTACTTTAAACGGGGTGAGTGTTTTACACCCTTCAATTAGCCTCTATGGCTGTGGATGACCTGCATGTTTTCTCCTGACAAACACCCCCTGGCTCTCTCATCATCCACCCACCCACTCTGCTTTCCAGCACACGCGAGCAGAGGAGGACAGATATAGAGCTGCTTTACACTATTAGAGAAAGCATAAAATGACTCACACTAATGTTTTTTGACATGTTGATATGTTTTACATTATAGCCTTTTTTTAAATAAAAAATTGAATAAGATACTACTAGAAAAGGTTATTTTTATAACAATGGTCTAAAATGATACCATAAAAAGTAAAAGTAGGCTGAAAAACTGGTCTATTCTTAAAGGGATACTCCGCCCAAATATTATGAAAAGAATTACTCCATATCCCTAAACACAATCCTGAACCAGGGCTGGGCGATATATATCGCGGTTCACGCTAATTATATGTGTCTAAATCGATTCTGAAATCGATTCGATGTTTTATGCACAGCTCTTCCGTGAACTACGGCTCTTTGATCAGTAGGAAGTGCTGCTCGATCTAAAATCACTACGAGATTGAGTCGTTTATAACGTACATTTGAAAAAGCAACACTCGTCAAACATCATCACTATAAATATACTTTATTATCATGAAAATACCTGAAAAGGTATGAAGAACAGCGATAGAATATGACCACTGGCATTTCCTGGAACTAATTGTTCTTCTTCTGTTTCCCATATTCAGAGTTTCTGCGCAAGAGCGCCCTCTGGCTTTCGGATGTGGCGGCATTTAACCGTTATTCATTGAGAAACTGAGAGCATAAGAATCGCACGATATATCGCCCAGCCCTATCCTGAACACAAAGATATTTAGAAAAAAAATGTTAGCAACGGACATTTCTGGGACATCATTGACTACCATAGTAGGAAAAAATAAAATGGTTGTCAAAGGTGCCCCGTAGAACTGTTTACTTTCCTAAATTCTTCAAAATATTTCATTTCATGTTCAACAGAACAAAACATTATACAGTCATTTTTCCTACTGTAGTAGTCAATAATGGACAAATAAAAACGTATATTTCCACTCTCTTTAAAACCCACATAATCTTAAAGTTTCTAAGTCTATATAGCCTTGTAGAGTTGCTCTTGGGCTAGCATATCTTCTCATAACGTTGATCTCATAAGCAAGGCACTGCAAATTCATGTACCATGCTGTTGAATGATGTCTGGGCCAATGAAAGTTCCTCCTCCTCTCTTAGTCTTTAGTCTTATGGCCCAATAGCACAATGATCCTCTGGGTCTCATCTGCACTCCATCATACCACAAGGGGCTGTCTAAACATTTACACTGAACACCACCAAGAACTGGAAGTGTTCCTGGAGCAGCAGAGCCCCCTCGATTAATCAACAGCGAATCCTCTGGGAAGAAGGAGGAGGGTGAGAGCAGGCAGTAGAGTCAGTGGTCATATCCAATGTTCTAAATGAACACCACATGCAAGTCAATTTGTCTTTGGCGAGCAAATAAAATGGAGAAACGCAGTACATGTGGACATAATGATAATCGCATCCTCACTGAGCATCAGAGGACCACATGAGAACAATTCTTCACATTATATACACTATTAAAACTAATTTAAATTCAATTAAATATTTTATAGTTTTGCATTGTTACAAAGCAGCAGTAAATGCATATTAGTACAAGCAGTAGAGACATTCCTAGAAACTAGAAATAAAGAAATTCCAGATATTGTTGTACATGATACAAACTGTAAAGATCATTTTCTATTGTTTGTAATCGGACTGTTATCCGATATAAAACTGTTAAGCAAGTATGGGTATCAACTTTTTTCATCTATTTTCATATAGGCTTTGGTGATTTTCATTATATAATAACTGTAAAAATAATTGTCTATTGGAATGTGATTTGTCTTGATGATTGGTGTGATGACACCTACATTACATTTGATCCATTTCAAAAAATGTACATTTCATTTACAGACTCTTACCTAAATGTAGGCTTTATGAGAAGACTATGTATCAAGGTAGCTTACTAAAACAGTAGATACTTTTACATTAGGTTAAATAGCATAGATCATATTAAACAGAAATCCCACTCCAGCTTACAGTACAAATAGGCCAAAAAAGAAAAGGATATAAACTGTGTCATGTTTCATGTATCATTCACTATGCTATTTAATACTGCCTATCAGCCAGTATCAAATGTTTATGGCTGATTTTATTTTTGCAATCCAGCCATTATTGGCTGGTGTAACAAAGTTCTGGATTGTGATCATATCTAAACTGGATCCTACAGTAATGAGAGAGATGGGAATTGGCACAACCAATGATCACATCAGATATATGTCCCTTTTTCTAACTGAACTGCAGTGGCAAGGCACACAAATAAACGCACACATCCATAAAGTTATTCGGTATATAGAGCTATATTTTATATACTGAATGACTGGTGTGTTTTCTGGCCCATTTTAATTAGATTGCCGTTACTGATTAATATAGTTTAAAACTCGTGTGTGAAATCACCCAAAATTCACTAAGTATAGAATTGTGAGAACTTGTTTATAATAATTATAACACTCTTGGTGGCTTGCAATCAGATGGATTGGTAACAGTGACTCGCGTGGATGGCACGAGATCCGCCCACCTGCACTACTTGGACCCCTTCCTTTGTTTTCTTCATAAGCCCCTTTGTAACAGTGGCAATCCGTGACTCCTTTTCAAGGGAAGCTCGGCAAAACATGTATTTAGCCCGTCATGTGTGTGGCGCGTCATGTCAAAATACGTGCCTGCGTCCAAAGCGTTTTTAATAAAAGAGACGCTCGCATTTGCTAGATACTCGCTTAGTCTCATGTGTAATCAGAGTTAAGTGTGAACGCGAGCGTCTCTTTTATTAAAAACCCTTTCCACGCGTCTGCAGCAGGCACGTATTCTGACATGACGCGTGATGCACATAGGTTCACGTGAAGCGCTGAACACGTATTTTGAATTCCTGCTTCCCCTGAAGAGGAGGCACCGATCGCAGCTGCTTTGTAAGCATGCTGAACCAATTAAACATTGCTATCCGCGCACGCCAGCAAAGTATGAGAGCCATTGTGGAGTGCGTCCGTTATCTTTTGGGTTTAGTATCAATACGAAGGATGAGAACGATCTGTGATTCAGAACAGGGAGACCTGTAACACAAAACCGAGCTTAATGCATCTGATTGGATGCCTGCTCTACATTTGTCTGCGTGAAGATCCATGATGTGCCTTTTATGACACGGAAGGTGACAACGAGACGAAGTGGCACAAACAGGAGGTAGGAGAGCTTTGCTACGCTTCATCAAACGCTCCAGATCAGCGGGGTGTGCGTATGCGTTTGAGGAGAAGGAGCGTCAATGGCGGGCCACGCATTCGCTGGGACACGTAGCTCAGATCAAGTTGATAGTTTAGAGTGACTGCAGATGAAACAATACATCACATTTAACCAGCAGCAACATGTTTACTCTCGCTATTCCACTTCCTTTTCTGACTCACGAGCCTGAAGGATAACGGTTAGCGGGAGCGCTTGAAGCTTTATCGCTTCCTGAAGCATTTTCTCTGACTGCTAAATAAAAGCAGGAGCAGTGGGGTTAGAAATGACAAGGAGGCAAATGGGAGATTGACAGTGTTCTGTTGAAGAAACTGGGAGGACGCACGCTGAGTTTCAGTAATGATCCAGCACACGTACACTGCAAGCTCGCTGCCGCTCCCCCGTAGCGTGCGTGTTATTGCCACAAACATTCATGCGCATATCATGAATGCATCTGCATTAATCTGCCGGCAGCTCGCTGGGCTTTTAAGCCATCACCGAGAAGGATGATGAAGGAACGAAGTCCCCGAGCTTATTTACAGAGTCGACCGTGCCACGTCCTCCATCCCGCCAACAGCTGGGTGCCGATCTGCCCTCCCAAGCGGGAGCAAAACCTGGACGCCACCGACGAAGCCAATTAACCGCTCATAATCCATTACACACTTCTCACTTTTCTATGGCCTGCTGTGACATAAGCACCTCGTTCTTTCTGTCTGCCAGACCTGGACTCAATGTAGGCCTGCAGTCTGTTCGCTCAGTAAGCAGAGAACAGTAGAAAACATTCACATTCTTTATTGAGCTACGGTAGTTTCAATATTGTTATTTGACAGACAGGTTTTTATGAAAAACTAATTGATGTTTGATTTACTTTGTTCAAGGATCATTTACTCAAAAAATGCATCTTTTACACACACTTGTGTAATTCCAAACCTGCATGATTCTGTGGAAACCAAAAATATATTTTAAGTGGTTCTGTGTCCATACAATGGAATTTCAGCAGTCTAATTCTGTTTGAAAACTGTGTTCCGCAGAAGAAAGAAAGTCATACAGGTCTGGATTAACATGAAGTTGAGTAAAAGATGAAAAATAAAAAAACTCTCCCTTTATTATATATTTACATTTTCGTATTGCTCATATAGCTCAGTTGAGTATTGCGTTGGCAACGCTGTCTATGGGTGGAGGAGGAGCTCCCAAACCTCTTCAAAACTTAATTAATAATTTACTTAATCTTAAATTATGTCCTAGGGTTGTTGAATGACTTGATTTAATTCGTGGCACCACAGCACGAGCACACAACACATCATCGCATTATCCCTGCATAACAAACAAACACGGCACATTGAGGGGCGTGCTCTTTCTCTCGCTGGTTGACGTGTGGGCGTGCTCTTTCTCTCGCTCTCGCTGGTTGACACGTGGGCATGCTTTTCAGGGAGAGTTGCCCGGTAAGAGACTAAGAAAAGTTGTTACGTAACGGAATTTCACGGTTTAAAAAAACTTCCGGAAACCTATACGAACCTTGGGGGAGTGTATCGAGCACAGAAAGATTATGTCAAGCCAGCACTTTTAACATTGTAAAGAAGTCAGAATGCATGAAACACTTTTGAACCACCCCTTAATGTACACGTTGAATTACATTTGTTCTGCAAAACTGATCAATGGTAACGTAAAATGTATTGTAAATCTTGACATTTCATTCTTTGCTTGCAAATTAATGGTAGTTCGCAAGCTTGTATAAGGAAGAAGAGAGAAAGAGAAGAAAGGGACATTTTCCACACTTGACTAGCTTATTTCCGTTGTAACTGGGTATCATAAAGGATTTCCACACCAGGCTAATTTGAAATATATTAAAGTGAGCTTACTGCAAGAAAAACTATTTTGCTTGCCATTGCCGGCTCCCTGACAAATGTAGCAATGTAATCAATTTAGCCGAGCTAAAAGTGCTGCGCTATCATTGAGCTAATTTTAATTATTGTCCTTTTGCCATGCGTACAGTAAATGATGTGAGAAAACTACACCTTTACACAATTTAGAAGAAGCTGCAGCTCTTTTTAAAACCTTTTTAAGGCAAAGCATTTTAAGGCATAATAGCTGGGCACCCGATGCAAAAGCAGTTTTACAAGCTAACACAATTAACATACAATTTTTTCTACTGCTTTGCAATGCCCTGCAACAAGTTCAGTGAAAGTCCAGAAAGCTGATGCTGATATTAAAACCTGATCAAATGTTTGAGGATTCAAAGTAGTCACAATGAAAGTACATAAAACGTTTTTTTTCTTGGCTCAAAGCCTTATAGTTTGGATGGGTCGTTGAAGGCTATTTAAATGTTACTGGGCGGGCCAGTTGTGAATGTGTTGACATAACCGGAGGTGATGTGGCAGTGATCACTGTCGACTCTCTGATTTAAAGTTCATCCATGCTGAACAAACAAGATGGACCTCTCTGGTCTTGACTTGCTCTCTCTTTCTCACATCGCTTCTGGGCACACTATTGAAGTCATAAGGTAAAGGAAGGAACGATGTGTTATTTTAGAAGCGGACACACGCAAATGTGTTGTGAGTGAAAATCTAGTCACTTAACTCTTTTTGCATTCTTTTCGGGCCCTAAAACTTGCAGAATGTTCTTCTATAAGAGTGAACAGTAAATGTCTTATTACCTAAAAAGTGCTTGGTTATTTTTAACCCAGCATTGGGTCAAAATGGTTAAATGAACATAGAAAATGTTTATTTGTGACCCAGCGACGGGTTAAAATAACCCAGCATCTTAGCATCTAGTGTTGCAACAACCCAGTATAGTATAGGTTAATTTGTTCCCAACATTTTTAGAGTGTATAATTTGAATCCATGACCCCTTTTAAATCATTTGAACCTATAGCATTACATTTTTTTTGAGCATAACCAATATGCGTGTTATGTATTTTTTTTTATCTGTGTTTGTATTCATGTCAAAACGGCACGTTCAGCTGCATTTCAGCCTTTTAGGCCAGTAGCAACATAAGATTCTGTTCGGTTTGGAACAATGCTTGTGTGGAACGTTACGGGTTTGAACTTGAACTGAGGCCAGCTCTATGTGATCTGAGGTCTTGAAACTCAAGCACAGTTTGAAGTCTGGGGTTGCTTTTGTGCTTCCTGAGTTTCTTGAAGTGGCAGTGATGAAGACCTTCCAGCATTCTGTACCTGCTCGCAGAGTCTCACGTTGTCCCGGGGTTCACACTTTTTCAGGATTCAGATGGATGGACTTTTCTCTCTTTCTGCTGCGATGTGTCTCTGGGGTTTTGGAGTCAGATATAGTGCTACTGTCGGGCTCTTTAAAATGTTCCCAAAACCAGACTTACTTTCAAGTTTCTTTCCGTTGGTTTTCAATTCACTAAAGCATTTGTTTTTATTCGTTCCTTTCTTAAGCCACGTGTCATTGGTGTTCAAGTTCTGTTTCCAAATTGTTATTTTAGACTGTGCCACCAGAAGCCGACCGCAGCTGAACAACATTAATTATAATTCATATCTGATTCAGTTCATCACATCAAATGTATGGACACATATGCTTGCCTTCATGCTGTTGGTACGTTGATGTTTTTCATTTCCATCTCGACAGATGACTGGACGTTTTCTGAAGTAAGAAAATTGTCTCAAGCACCATTATTCCCTCCACTGGTCTGAGGAAGTGCAGCAGGGAGTCTGAGTTCTGCATTAGTCAGTCATCATGAGTTCTGCAGCCAATGGAGCTTCAGGTGAACGCAAATGCCAGTCTTAAGAACTGCATGTGGAAGGAGTTCCTTCTGTCTATTTCACGTTTCTATGTGACAGACACTGGAATCAAGCGTGCACAGATGGTTTCATTAAACCGTTAACTTTTCAATTATCAATATCTATCTCTTCTTCACGCTGTAAATTTCATTATTCAAATAGTGTTTGAATTTTGAGCCTTACCAGTGGAGGCGAAAGATGCACCATGAAGGCGTTTGGGATTGAAACTTAAACATGGGATTGAACGCCTAAACATCAACAAGTCTTTTAATTATTTTTATCTCTTCAAGGTGCTCTGTGAAACGCAAGGCTCTGCAATAAGTCTGAATCCTTATCTTGTTGCAGAATAAATTAGCAGCAGCTTGTATACATTTGATGTATAGAGCAGACTCTTGCTCTCAATTAATTTTAATTGTGACAAAAATTGCTTGACATGAATGCGTAGGATAATAAAATACATTTAGGGCTTTAGTGAAAATATTCAGGGCTTAACCGCTTAATGAAAGCCTATCCCTAGTGGTACCAGTATTATCTTCTGATAAAACATAATTGGTTGGTCTAAAATGTTGGTGACGATCATATGACATTGCAGGAGCTGGCAGTACTAAAAAGTCTCAGAATGCACCTACTCGCTTCAAATTCCAACCATTTTCCTTTCATGAAAGTTTGGTAACACTTTACAATGGTGCTATTTGTTAGCAATTAGTTCATGCATTAGCTAACATGAACAAACAATGAGCAATACTTCTACACATTTATTAATAATAATTCACGTTCATTTCAGCACTTACTAATACATGATTAAAATCAAACGTTGTCACTGTTGACATTAGTTAATGCACCATGAACTAGCGTGACATGAACTAGCATTGACAAGGATTAATCGATGCTGAAAAACTAAATTGTTCATTGTTAGCTAATGTCAGCTTATGCATTTACTAATGTTAACTGACAGCACCGTATTGTAAAGTGTTGCCGAGCGTTGTTTAGAAAAATCACGAGACAAAGGCTGTACATAATGACGCTGTAAAAGTCGTTGACGACAATAAGTGCATCAGCATTATCAGGGCACTATGACTCACACTGGGAGTTTTATTCGGATAGAAATGCCTGAAATATAAGAGATGTTATAAAATTGTGATCATTTAAACCTTGAATGGTGTGTCGGGTCTGTGGGACCAGTTTTCATTTTTTATCAAAAGAAAAATGACACATGTTCGATGACCGCACACTGTACACCCCCTACACATTTGTAGGACGTACAGGATGCTCGGCTCCTCTGGACCCAGGGCTTACAAAATTGTGGAAACTGTAGGTTCTGTGTACCTTCATTGTGTCCTCTTCATGTCTGGGCCTCCTTTTAGTATGTTTGTGTGTTTCTGTGTGCGTGTGTGTGTAAGTGTGAGTTTTCCATTTCTGCCCCTGCCATTCCCGCAAAAATAACGTGGAGCACTTCAATTCATACATGTGATCTAACAAAGGTACAGGGCAAATATTAACCATATGATTGTGTTGAATTATAAACCCAAAACTGCAGCGGGTCCACTAGACCCACCAACACTGGCTGAGTAACAAAAATATGAACACCACACAAGGGTTAAAGCTGCAGGGCTTGAAGCATCTTGGCACTGGATCAATTCAGCTGGATTGAATTGGAAAGAGTGGGACGTTTATGACCCAAAACGCTGCCTATACATCACAAGTGAAAGACAAAAGGCTGTTAGGGGCTTATGCATTTATAATGTAATCATATAAGTACAGTAAAGAACCATACTGAAAATCTTGGCTTAAACCCAAATATTCTGGACACAGCCCAAAGCGAATGATTATTTGATAATATGACAATATCACGCACTCAATATATAAATGGCATGGTTTATTGCATTTTAAATTCTTTGTTTGAACTAAGTGAGATCGTACATGACCACAGCATCCATTCTGTTTACCTGTATGTCTCTGAGTCAGCCCTGCGTCTGTCAAGACCATCTCATCACAGATCTTTCCAGGTATAGACGGTCCATCTAAAGAGGCCATTAGCATTGACAGGCCAGCATCAAAGCCCTCGGTTACACTCGTGTGTCTCTGGTATTTATTAGGTCTCAAACATATACCGTTGCAGATGAAAACACCGCACCTCTCTGAGAAAATCCTGATGAGTTTTTTTAATTTCACTTTTTTGTGACAGTGTTCTTTTACTGATCCCTTTCACTTTAGAGGTGAAGCCCACATTCATCTTTGTTGAGATATAAATAACTGATAAAAGAAAAAGCGGATAAATTATGGATAGAGAGGCTTTTTATCACGCCACAACAGAGATAAAACCTGCGTGATACTTCCACCTGTTTTGCTGTGTGACGGCCAGCGCTGCCACAACAGGGACAGATTTGCTATTTCCTCTAAATAAATAGACTTCAAATAGATGAATAGGAGAGGCAGTGTTTCACTGAGGACTGCTGAAATGCACCGTGACATTTTCAAGAAAACAAATTACCATAAAGCCAAACGGAATAGAGAGTGTGTGAGGCCAAGTATATCCGTCGGCCATTAATTTGGTGTTGTTTGACAGCCTTGTAGACAACAGTCTTTACCCATCACTCAGAATAAATAAGTAAAAGGAATATTCCTGTTGGAAATCGGCGAGTGGGTTTCTATCTTTCGTTTTAGTCGTTTATTCTTGATTTATTTAAGGGAAAAGTGCTGTGTGGAGGTGAAATGGAAATGTCGCTCGACCGTTGTTTACCATTCGTGTACCACCACAACTCCTGTGACATTTTCACCTCGCTTCAGAGAGTTTCATAATGAAATCCCACGACCTTGTTTCAGAAGATTCTGTAAACCCTCGCTTATCTTCATTATTTTCTTCCTGAGGTTCAGAGGCAATGGTACACTGGTGAACCTTTGATGATGGTTCCTATAAAAGCTGCCAGAAAAGCATTATGGGGTACTGTACGGTGGTGGGATAAGACAGACACTGTGAGCGTGGCATAAGCCTCGGAGGTGTTTTATAAAATGTAATAACGCAGGGGTCTAAGTGTGAGATTTAGTAGATACCGATCCTCTCAAACTGCTTTAGTATTGGCTTTTAGAAATTGGCGCAACTTACAGTACACGTGAGGCCCGAAACAAACCCTACGTGAACATTTCTTGATAACCTCAATTGTATTTATCGTTACATTCAAAACTGCGTCAGATTGAAATTCATGGTGTGGCACTTATATTCTCACTATAGTGGTAACTCTTTGGGTACTGAGGTTATTTACTGCCCAAGTGATACAAGGACACATTGTAAGTATGGACAATTGTAACTCATTCTTAACACATTCGCTTAGGATTTGTATCCTGTCCTGAGTCTGAGAGGTGTTCAAATAGTGTAATAGTGTCGAATGAATCATTCTTCCATGCAGCTGAAACGCATCGAATTAAAAACAGCAACAAAGTGAGAGTCAAGCACTGCTCATGCTGTTGACCTTTACAACCTCCCACACACACAGCATTACATGACTTTCAAATGTTTGGGGAGCATTTTTTTTCAAAAGGTTTTATTTTACGCCGAGTAAACAGGTTAGGTTACAGACGCTCTCTACAAGCACAGAGATGATGCTACAGCAACCTGCTTATCTTTACACATTGCCCGAAACACTTACATTTATAGTAACTGAGGGACAAGGTACAATGCCTCCTTTGCATCCTTTGATTTTGATTTGAGGGCAGCGTAATGGAAAACTAACCAAACAGTAAACACACACAGGATAAAAAAACAATTAGTAATTAAAACAAAGTTTTTTTAAAGAAATGTTTTTCACATGTGGATCACATGGGTGTTTTTGGAACACTTTTGTGTGAATCCCATGTAAATTTCCATGTGAAACCCATGGGATTACATGTGCAACGTGGTGACACGTGATCACACGTGGAGACACCACATTTTGCGTACAGTATGTGATCCCATGTGTTGATTCACTCAAAAGTGTTACAAAATGTGTTTTTTGCACATGTGAATTTCATGTGTCTTTTCTCGAAGGGGAGAACCACTCACAATTACAACATTCAAGGGACATGTTGAGATAAAAAAAAGTTTTTTCACGTTTTTGCCATGGCTTTTTTAAGTTTTGTTTGATGTTTTATTTGTTTCATTTAGCAAATCTCTCGACTTGTAACAAAGATAGAAATAAGACCATAAACAGTATACGACATGAACATTGCTCACTCACAGATTTTAGTGTGCCATTTAGGAGAGGGTTTACCTGATATCACAAAAAACACTATAGATGTTATTTCATAGCATGCCACCCTCTTCCAACATGGAACCAAAACGTTTGACAAATTATTCACACTGGAGGCACATGAAGCATCATGGGATATTGAGAAAATGTTTTCACTTTAGCAATAAAGAAAATCACTTTTTTCTTAAACCTTTTCATGTTTTTTGGAACCCCTCAACTTCTTATTTCCTCCAAGCAGAATTTTATTTCCAGGGAGATTAGTGCCTGGTTGCCACAGCAACGAGAGGGTGCATGCACTGTTCAACCATATAACGAAAGCATCATCATTACAATTTGATTTGAATTTGTATGATGCAAAAACCTAACACCACTTGGGCAAAAGAGAATTGTACCGAGAATTCATTCTCATTACAGAATTGTAATGCGTACAAAACTAATGTACGAATTCATATGAATTTGCCACACTGTAAACAGTTATGAATTGCCATTTTTTTGTTGGGAGATTGTTACGTTGCTAGTTTTCAAGCTTAGAACCTTAAGTACTACTTCTTGTTCTTTTTTTAAACAGTAATATATTGTAAAGCGCATCTGAACGGCACCTTTTTAATACTAAAGTACTTAAACACATTTTATTACTATTCTTTGAAAGAATTGCCGTATTTAACACCTTAACAACCACCCACAGTAACGAGGCCCTGGAAAATGTATATAATTATACCGATAATATAATATTCTAGAAATGTACTGTAGTTCTATACATGTTACGTCAAGGAGAACTTGGAATTGGATAACACCTAACATTACTAGCAGTCTTCCTGCCATTATATAAAGCACACTGTTTTACTCACCCTGGGGTGCCGCCGAATCTCAGCTTTTTCCCAGTACCATAAAACATATCATTTTGTCTATGAAATGTACTGCAAATGCTCTTAAGATCGCTGATGAGACTTATAGCTCTCTGCTTGGAGCGCGTCAGTCACGCTCATCAGAAAAGTGAGTGAAACACACACAAGCACACATATTTACCAAATAATACGTCATTAATAGCGGTTCACTTCCCCGATTTGGTACGATTGCGTTCATATCAGCAGCGAAGCGTACTGGAGTTCACGTGAACCGCACCCAGACCTCCTTTTTAAGCGGACTCGGGTACACTTTGCTGGTGCTCACCCGGGTTCAGAAGACAGTTCACATCACCCAAACGAACCGAACTCTGACCTTAATCGAATGCGGGTGCGCACCAGAAGTGCTAATGTGAAACCGCCAGACTGCGCCGTCACTGTGCTGTTGCCGTTTTCAACTTTCAACGTGGGTATTTTGTGGGTATATGTGTGTGTGAGAGGTAATGAAAAAGCCCCTGTGTGTGAAAGTGTAGATACCCCCAAACTTACAGGGTCAGCTAACTTTACACAGCGTTGAGTGATGTGTTTCACTCCCCGCGGCGTTCTGGCTGAGTCTGTAAAAACACAGGAGCGACTGAGGTTCAGAGATAGCCGTGGCCGGCAAGGTCACAAGTGTGCACTTCGTTGTAATTCAGGGCAGAGGAGCTCCGCGCTTCGCCTGTCGACTCAAAGCGGCAATCACGCGCATTATTCCTGCGGCGCTGTGGATAATTGCCCCAACACAACATTTATACTGACATATTAAAAGCATCTTTCTTGGCTGTAAAGTGTCATTTAAGGTCTGTTTTGACCCAGCTGTCGGATAACAGTTCCCCTGCAGTGGCTTTGACAGTCGAGATATAAGACTGTTTTCAGCCTTTCCGTTGATGCTTGATTTACACGTGGGAGCTCTGTGAGTTACTGGCCGGTCAGCTGTGGATCTTCTTGTCTCAGCGCTGCTTTGATTAATCCTCATTCATCATCCGAAGCCGGCTGTGAGAATCATGCGACGCGGTGCCAAATCCTTCTTTTCTCGGAGGACCTGAATTCACTAAAAACATGCAGGCAATGCGCGTTACAAATGTTCTGTTCTCCAAAAGCATCCTGGTGAGAAGATTTATCATTTTGAATATTTGTTTATGGCTTTTTGGCTTTATTGAATACCATCTACACTCCTACTGCGACTGTGAGCAGATGTATGCAGAAATATTGATACAAATAGGAAATATCACACGGTGCGTTCAGACTGCCACTGACTGTGTCGCCGTGTGTCTCTAGTCTCTCGCTACGAGGTCATTAGAAGGCGTTCCTAGCTTTGGTTGCTCTAGTAACAGTTATAAACAAACCCTGCAGTAACTGACGAGAGACGGATGACGTGAGCTCCGCTGCTTTACTCCTATTGGTCATCGCTCCCGAAAGTCGCTCATCATTTGCATAAAGTTGAGCAAATCTCAACTTTGTCACATCGCTAGACACACCCACTTCCTGTCGCCAATGGTCACTGTCGCTCGTGTCGCCGGAATTCGCCGACTCTCCATTGAAATGAATGACATCGCCTCGCTTTGTCGCTGGCTGTCTGAACGGGCCGTTAGAGTGCTGTTGTGATGAATATCAGCACGGCTGGTTATAAAGGAGAACATTTTTGGTTTACTAGTTGTGGAATGCTGTTCCATTACTATAACATCCATAGTACGGTTTTCTCCTGGAGGACAACTTAAGTAAAAAGTCCTACATCGGAGCGTTGAAGCAAGGGCCCATAACTACAGATTAGAGTATCTAGAGATCTTTCACATGAACAAACGCACAATGTGCTTAAAAAGACCGTTTGAGAAGGTGTACGGGTCATTCTCCAGCAGCTGTTAATCATAGAAGTGGGCGGTCACACCAAAGGCAAGCTTACACTCTTAAAGGGGAAACACAAAATAAAATTTAAAACTTAATTTAGTATGTTTTGGGGCAAAAACTTTATTATTACAATTCAGGGAACAAAATAAAATAAACTCCTGACAGTGGATTGCTGTACACAACGGAAAGATCTGAATGGCGAATGCTGCAATTGACCAATCAGAATCGAGTATTTCAGAGTGCCGTTTAATTAGCCCATAGGCATATATGAAAACAGCATGAGATAAACACATGGTTCATTATGAGGCTGTCCAGGTTTCACAGGGACTGGCAACTGGAAGTCACATTTCCCTCTAGCAGATTTCACCAGACGAGTCTGTTCTGCCTCCTGCTGTTTTTCCTGGCCTTATTGTTAAATTGGGATGAGTTGGGAATAGTAAAGTTGGATAAATTGAGAACTGTAGCCGCTTTGAGACAGAATGTTGTCCTGACCTAGAGCTGCCGTCTCAAAAGAAAGCAATAAGAAACAGGGGACCAGCTGTAAGTCGTCATTGACATGCAAGCACACAGCTGTGTCAGAGGGCATTAGACAGCTTTTCAGAAACAATTATCACATTATCGCTAATTATGTCAATCAACTCTACGCTCACGGACAGGAGAAGAGCGATCACGTCAGGAATAACGTTAGCTGCGATTGTGCGAATAATTATGCCAGCGCCCACATAAACACCCGCCCCCTACCAACGTTTGCGCCATGGCGGATTCGCTATTTACACGGCGGAATTTGCAAGTGCAAAGACCGGACGCTTCTCCAGAGAGGAAACGCATCGAGTAGACCATCTACACGACAAGCCGGATTTTTTATCTTTATGTACTACACAATAATAAGCTTTAACATTGTAGTCCATTTATTTGTAATATTTGTGTGTTGCTGCGTGTCCCTGTGTGTAATAAGCAGAATGTACGCGCGCTGTCCACCCGCCTATAGGCGCATATTACTAACGCGCTCTTTAAATAACTAAAAACATATCTCGGCATTGACTTTAGACCAGGTTTCAGTTGGTCAGTGGCGCAGTCTATTTCAGTTGCCTCAAAATAGCAACGCGCCAACAATGCGCCTGAACACACCTCGTTTTCAGACCAGCAGTAGGCTAGACTTTGGGGTTTCTATTTATATGCTTGGGGAAACTTTATCTAAAAGGAGAAACTGCATGGTTTGATTGCAAACTGATTAATCCATTTGAATCTGTCGATTTCTTTGTTTAATCGATCTATTAGAAACCGGTACTCATAACTGGATGTACAAATAAGTCTATATAACGTGTTATATACACTGTACAAAAACCTACTACTGTAGGTTGACATTGCAGCCACTACACATGCGAAACTGTGCGCATGACTTTCCCTGAGCATTTTAAAGACGTTCTGAAGGTTTGGACAGCCTTTTCATTACAATAGAAATAAATATGTGTAGAACAACAAAGTTAACATGCATATAAAATTGAATTGAAAAAAAGTGCGCCGTTTTAAAGTGCAATGCCAGTAAGTAATACTTATGATAGCTTTTACAGCTTTATGATGTAAAGCCTCTGCTTTACATCTCTGTTGTGTGATATTTATCCATTTTGAAACACTGCAGTTGCTATCTACACTCACTAATGCCCGGTTTATGCTAATTAGAAGATCAAATAAAACAATGCTAGTGAATATTAAACAATCACAGCTCCATTTATTCTCTCGTTGCTTTACACAAGGCCTTGTAGAAAGAAATCACCATGGTGTCAAAGGAAATAGAAAATGGTTGGCATCCTCTTATCTCCGGTGGATGAATAGATCTTGGTCGTAAGTCAGAGTTATTGGAAAAAGCCAAAGTGATATCTGCAGATATCCGGAAAACATCTGTATCCTTATTTTTGTGCGATGTAGCGGGCACAGTTGGTGGGCGAGTGCCGGTTCGTGACTGATCGCTCAGCTTGTTCTCAGTATGGCACGAGAAGCGGCTGTTGGCATGCGTTCAGTCCTCCCAGGTGCCAAATAGAGGGTAATTGGTCCTGCCGGCTCTATTTTTAGGTGAGTGCAAAGAGATACATTAATCAGATCACTGTCATTTCCGAGACAAATAGTTTATATATCATATTGTACATTAAAAGTGAATTCATTAGAGCAATTTTTTTGCTCAAACAAATTAAACAACCGCAACACTACATCTGTGTAGTAACAGCAAGACTTCAAGTCAACTCAAACACATATTTTTACAATTTGTAAATACTCCATTACTGTATCTTGTTAGTTTGGAGAGATTTGTTTTGTAATTTCTTTAATATCCACAATATGGAAGAATTTTGTTATGAAATATGCAAAAATCACTTGCACATTGTGATATATTTCATGCATTTGTGTACTTGCATTATCCCAAATGTTCCCAAGAATGTGCAAATCCAGAGAAAATCCATTTAAAATAATGGCCCGTCCCTTATCACCCTTGTATTTGTCGCATATCAGTGACTTAATATCCGCTGCTCCGCAGTCCGCACTACCCTCAGTTTCCGCTTGTAGAAACTACGGCAACACGCAATGCAGAAGTGTTTATACAGCATCTGTTGTTCTGTTATTATGGATCACGATTACTCTTTTGCGAGTAAAGGAAACCTAAAATAGCATAAACGTAGACCAAACGAGGCAAGCAGGTTTATGGACAAACGAAGAAATAAAACAAATTTCATGTTCCAAACTGATTGACCAACTTTGGACTGGGATTAAAGAGGGTTGTACACCAGGTGAGAAGCACAGCACTGCATTGCACCATGTCTTTAGAAAGTTTTCTATGAATGTACACACACCGGGGGTTCCATTCAGCATCTGATGGCGGGCCAGCGGTATTCAGCTTTGACACTTGCAGGCTCAAAATCATGCCGCAGCACAGAACAAAATTCACATTGTTCAAGATTAAATTGCATGATCTTTTTCCCATGTCATTGTACATGCTGACTTAAAGGGATAGTTCACCCAAAAATGAAAATTCCGTCATCATTTAAATTTCTTTGTTCTGCTGCACACAAAGGAAGATATTTGGAAAAATGTTAGTAACCAAACAGATCTCATCCCCATTTACTGCAATAGTATGGAAAATAAATGCTAAGGTAGTCAATTGGGGATGAGATCTGATTGGATACTGACTTTTTTCTAAATATCTTCCTATGTGTCTAGCAGAAGAAAGACAGGTTTGGAACAACCTGAGGACCATTAGATGATGACAAAATTGTCATTTTCGTGCATACTACCTCTTTAACACAGGTCTGCAAAGTACATTGATCTTTTTGAAAAGAACAGAAAAAATAGCATTAGGTTCCTCAATTCTACCACATAACAGGTACAAAAAAACAATAAAAGATTTATCAAAGTGATTTGGAGAGTTTTTATTTTTAACATTTAAAAAGCACCTGTTCTTCAAATTAGGTTAAAACTGGTGCACTGGCATCAGAAGTAGACTTTGAACTTAGCCTGTTAGCTGTAAGTTATTTGTGCGACCCCCTTAAAGAGTTTAGATAAGAATCACAGGTTTATTATTATACATTAAAAATGGCTTTTGTCATTCATTGCATGCATCACATGTTTCATCGGGCAGCATTTGCCTTACCACGGTGTCCTAATCAAAGCTAATACTGTTGCATATAACTTCCCTATAGGTCAACTTCATTACAGCAAATCCTACATACAAAACATGCTACTTAGCATTTTATTACAGCGTACATTCAGCGGTGATAAAAGAGGTTAAATATAGGGTCTGAAGAATCCAAATTGACAGGTCACGAAGTTGACTTGGTGTCAGAAGTGGGCTCCATTTTGCCGAAGGAGAAGTGTATGTCACCCTCATTAGCGGTCACATGCATTATTTATGAGCACCCATTGTACGCCAAGGCTAGATTAGTCGCTGCCTGACATTTGGAGTCGACTTCAGACACCATCAATATTTATAAATGCTTGTAAATGACATCACACTCCATGTGCTATCACTTATAAGTAGTTTGTGTGCGCACTTCTCTCAATCAAGTGTTTCTATATTGACTGCTTTTAAAACGGCATTGACTTACAATCATTGTGATGCACGGGGGACGAATTTCTTCAGTGTGTCAAACGTGCATAACATTTTTATTATAAATGATATTCTATTAGACACACAAGTGCTTTGTGCCCTCAGACTTGTTTGTCGTCTGCACATATTATACGTAATCTTAAACATTTGTTCCATTTCCTTCATTTTTCCCGTTTCAGCACATTCAAAATAGTGTAGTTTGGGCTATAATAACCGTCACACATTCTGTTCCTTTACATGAGTCGGACTGAACCGAGAGATNAGGTAAAAGCCTAAACCTTAAATATATGATGACCCAATTTTTTCCGATGTATTTCCAAGAAAAAAACATAGTCTTTTATTCAGAACAATATGGTCGTTTCAATCGCTGAGTCAAAAATGTATGAGAATTAAATGTCAAAGCTCAAAAACAGACAATTAATCATCATAATCGCAATGATTTATTAGACAATTAATCGTCAATCAAATTTCATAATCGTGACAGCCCTACCGAGAGATTTCTTTTCATATCCAGTACTTCATGGTGAATTTATCTGATTATGGTGTCAATAGTCTCCGGTGGATTCACGCACGCATCATATTTCTCAAAGAAGCAAGAGAAAGCAAGTTTCACTTATGAGCAGAGAGGTTCTGATGTCTGTGTTCAAGGGTTGAATATGGCAGAACAACACACCTTTGCCATTCAGACTATGCATATTACATGAATGAACTGTGAAGTTCGCTAGGTCTTATTCAGTATTAATTGGCTTAATCATTATTCTGTTTTTACTTATGTGCACATATGTGTATTAGCATCAAATAGAAGAGTCAATGCGTAGATCACAATTATTAATATATGGCTCTCATAGACAGGCATTAAAATCCATAGAGTTTGGACAGATCTCAACAATATTCCCATATGAGTGCATATTAAGAGGCTTTTTGGCGGGATTTTTGGGCTTCACTATCAGCTGCCATATGGCTCGACAATGACTTTGAAGTTGGGTTTCGCTCAGCCTGCATCCTCCAGATCAGCTTCCCTAAGAAAGCGATGTTGAGCATTGAGTTCACAAACAGGGAAGAAATGAAACTACAGGGCATGAGAGCATGTATTACATCATGACAAAATGGAAATGATGTAAGTATAGGTTTGTTTGCCTCTCTGCAACAACTGAATCTGTCACACTATAATTTCCCCGACATTTAAAATGTCAACATTTGTCATCCGATTTCTTTTATGTAGTAAAAATTGCGTATTGTCTCATCACAATTCATTGGAATTCAAAGGAGTTTCTTATAGAAAATCCCTTTTTCTGTATGCCTATGAAACCTTGCACTCAAATCACTAGCCTAAAAGAACAATATTTATTCTTCAGATGTAGCCTATCTTGGATACGATCTGATATCATTCTGCTTACATTCATTTTACGCTGTATGTTAGAATGTGAATTTTAAAAATACTAATTTTTACACCTCCTGTAGAGGACCTATCCAAAGACGATAACCAAATAACCCTCGAACGTTGACGATGCAAGACCAGTGATGTCACAATCATTGGCTCCCAGTGTCTCTGCGCATCTAAGCTTCTGTCCTCTATATCAATCCCATCATTCCCCTGAGCGTCTGGCGACACTGGCGGTGGTTACGCATGACAATCCATAGGTCTATAATGGCCCATTAAGAGCAGCACTTGTTGGAGACCTTAGGGGGTTCAAGACCTATCCATTACTGATCGCCAGCCATCACAGCGGCTCATTTATCACTGGCTCTCACTGCGTGTCTGTGAGTCTCGGTATTTACCTGAAAATGATTGGGTTATCTGATCCACGGTTGATCCACAGTAAAGGAAAAGTCACATTCGCTTTTCTTAGTGATATAGCATTTTTCTGAAATAAATATTATAAAAAAATTAAATTAAAATGGAATAAAGTCAATTTTATGGTTCACAACGAGGGTTATTATTCAACAGGGTTGACGACAGATGTTTTAGTCCATTGTTTTTTCAACCCAAGGCTCGAAGATTCGAATATGGACTGTGTCTTGATAAAAAACATGTTAAAATTGAAGATCAGATGTACCACAATGCCATACACACTCAATCTGTGTTCTTTTCTATTTCTACAGTCCCCTTTTATCACGTTCATTTTTTAAATCACTGAATAGAAATTCTAATAGCAATAACTTTAAGAACATTAAACAGTCCATGTCCATGCTTATCATTTAATGAAATATTGTTCAGCACACCTTGGCGTTACCCCGTGCAGATACCGATGACCTTGTGGTGCGTAACCCTCAGTGCACACTTAATGAAAACCTCTCTCCGTTATTTATTAGAAAATACAGCCCGTGTGTTATTTACCATAACCCATTCCTTTCAGATTCATTTATGGCTCGATAGAAGATGTAAATTAAGGCTGAATCAACTACATTTGCATCTTCTAAGGTTATATCAGCGACATAAAAGAAGTTAATCAATACAATATGCAGTTACTAAAGCTGTATATGATATATGATAATGTTTTCACTGAACATTGGACATTGAACGTTCATGAAGTGCGTTGGAGATTTTCAACATATTCTTTCATTTCTATTATACATTTTAAAAGCAGAAAGGACAGCTGATGCCTAAATGTCTTGCTATAAAGCAATGCATTACTCATTGGGAGGTTTAATGTTTAGACCCCAATGTTTGAGAAATATCAATAGAATGCTGCTTTGCAAGGCCAGACACTAGAACGTCAAACACAGCTATTGATCAAGCCGCCCGTCAGTCTGCGGTACTGACATTCCCTTTTTTTACACATACACCGTTCCTTTCTCTGTCATCAATTACAGATTTTCAGTTCCCTGGGCACTTATAAGCCTTTCCCAGAAAAATCCTTTTTTACATAAATGAAGACAATTCTACAGGGAGCCAATGATCTTCAAATATGGCTGTTAGTACAGAACACACACAGGTTTTGCACTTGCTGGCTTGGCTTTCCAATATGTTCAACTGCCGAATGCAATAAGTAAATCCACAAAACGCTTGCCGTACGACACGCGTGTGATAAGTCACTTTGCATTTCAATGGAAGCTTGTTGACTGAGCATAAATCAATGACATGCTTTGGAAAAGAATGTAGATTACAATTGTCGGCGCTGCACCAAAACACTTAAACGCCAGCATGCTCTAGCTGTGTGCGGTATGCCAACTGTCACATCTGAACAATGCATAAACCCATCGTAACATGCGCTCCACACAACTGAAAGATTGCGCAACTCTGCAGATGTTTAACACTGCTATATCCATTTTTGCATGTACATTTTGATGATGTAATCTGTTTGTACGCTTGAATCCAAAAGTACATTATTTGGCAACGGATGGGTAGTTGACAAAAAAAAAACGCAATGAAGATAAATTTCTCTCTTATGTTATTTTATATTATAAATAATACAAATGTTAAATAATATATCATTAACAGGTTTTTTATGTTTGCTGTCACACCAGAGGACCAGTGTTGGGTGTAACTAGTTACTAAGTAATTAGTTACTGTAATTTAATTACTTTCCCCTCGGAAAAGTAAAGTAAGGGATTACTCTTATTTTTCTGTAATTTAATTAGTTACTTCTGATGTAATTAAACTAAATACTCTGTGTAATATACAGTATGTGTGTGTGTGCAATAGTGGAATTGACATCAAAATTCAAAGTCCAACTTTAAAATCCGTGCTTTAATGTATAATTCTCACATTTGTAATTAATAATAATACTTTATGTAGTTTAATATTATTTATTTGAATGAATTAAAAGAGCCGTTTCATGTCTATCCTTGAATCACTGAACTAATCAAGGTTGATATAGGATATTGAAAGTAATAAGTAATAAGTAACTTAATACTTTTTGAAGAGAGTAATTTGTACAGTAATCTAATTACACTATTGAATATGTAATTAGTAACTAGTAATTAATTACTTTTTCAGAGTAACTTACCCAACACTGCATAGGACGCATGGTACGGTATGTTTGTCAACTACCCAGATAATATCAATGCAAAACTTTCTCAGTATAAAATGTTATTTTAACAGCACGCCTCGTGGTATTAGAGTAGCTAGAGAACGTAAAATGGCATTTTATTATGCATGACTGCGGGACATTTCTATGCCACTTATAGTGGTCAGTAGCAGTCGGTTTGTTTGAGTATCAGGATATAGAAACATTACATTATTTTCACACAGCAATCCTGGTGAATTACCAACTTCTCTGGTAAATACACAAATGTGCTGTTCAAACAAGCAACAGTGTTCTGTTTTTACCTTTAAGATACCATTTACACTTCAGTACCAAAATACCATTAAATGCTGTGCTGTATTGTCATCCCTCTAAAGGACCGTGCTGTATCTTCACAACATATGTGGACCGTAATTTTGTTGACATTTTTTGTGGCAAATTCATGCAGTTGCTCTTGACCTATTGACCTTATAGTAGATTGCTTCAAACTATGTTACTGAACAGATTGTTTTGCCTCCGAATGTTATTGGCCCAAAGCAGACTTCTACATCTGTGCGTTTTGACCTCGTACATATCTTTATACCGGTCTTCGGTCACATAACATTAAACTGGTAATTTGCTGGTAATGTTACAGCTTCTCAAACCAGAAAATTGTCAATACTGTTTTACTGGTGAAAAGGTCATGTTCACACAGGACCTCTTCACATTAATGTGTGTAGAGGACTATTGGCTCAATCAGTGGTCAGAGCAGATATTTGACATGCGAGTTGAGAAGAAAATGAAAATGTTTTGGAAACCTATTTGGAATCGTATATTTTTGCAATTAGGCCCAACAATTACACACAACTGTAACAAGAAAATAGGAGCAGCCTGAATGGACATGCAGGTTACATGTACAGATATTCACATTGGAGTGAGGCCTGCTGGGAGTTTCCAGTAAAGGCCAATCCATCTCATTTTTCTTCCATGGTCGTAGTTGGTCAGAGACAGGAAGTGATGCATCCAATGCTCTCGTGGGGCCATCAGGATTACGAGGCAGCCTGACGGAGATCTAAAATTAACTTATCCCATCCACAAATCAATTCAGTATCAGCATTCATTAGACAGAGGGGCTCGTGTCGCAGGAGATTGATGATCCTGGCCGAGTGTGGATGAAAGCAGAAGTGTCTAACATGATGAAAATGGAAAGCATGTTTCATTCGAATTCAGGAGCATCTGTCTTGCGAGCAGAGGAGAAAAAATAAGGCAACATCTTCTTCACTGGCTTCTGCTTGTGTTGTGTATGTTTAATTTGCTTCAGTGCTCTGCATTTGAACTTTATGGAGTGAATCATCAAGCTACAGCTTGACGCCAAGTGACCGAGTTCATCTTTGACCCTGTTTGCCAGTGAGCTTTTGAAACAGCTAGTGATTACTGGGCTATTTGCTAAACATTTCATTATTGGGCTGTTTTGCCTAAAAGTCAAAGCATGATGGAGTGAGGGCTAATGTACGTATCTGCGTACTGCGTACATACATTTTAGACACAAAGTCACAGATGTAGACACTTCCTGCTTTCTTGCTAAATCACCCTTCTGTGATTTGACGCAAAACTTTGATGAAGGTCTTACAATGAAATAGTCATGTCAAAAAGAGCTTCTCATTAGGTGGACACATATCTTTAAACTGACATGATGCTTGCGGTCAGGTCTGCTTGTTGCCATGACAACAGGGACTCTTCAGCAGATATAGACGTTTTCAGCTTGTACAAAATTCGAATTGAGCTATTATTACTGTCTAGTTAAAGCTACAGTTTGTTAAAACCGCCGCTAGAGGGCGCACGATCAAAACAACAACAATGGCGTAGCTTGATGACGCTGTGAAGGAGCGTGGTATGATGGGATCTGTTGTCTTCAACTCCATCTCTTATGGCCATCAATCAGACGAGAACAAGAAATCATGTTAGCGGATGATGTAAAGTTTTATAAATGTTGCGTATAATTGTGGTCCATGGATAAGTGACTGCTCGAAACAAGCTAGTGGCTTGCTAGACGCTAGACACTACTTCCGCATTTGTCATCATGCGGTTTCTACGTCAGTAAAGGCGCTAACAAGGATATGACGCCAATGACACGGGCGACTGCACAGCCCCAGTGTCACTGTTTATTATGGCGATTCTCTCACGATTTACAAGTAGTTTGAAACATTTGAAATATTGTAAGTACTCAGCTGAACAAAATATATAACACTGGCCTAGTGGTTTTTGGATATTTTACTGCAAATTTGTTACAAACTGTACCCTTTAGCCCGAATCTATGCGCTCTTTGCATATTTATGCTTCAAACTACTGATCCGCAGAGGTCAAATGAGTTGATGTGATTGGTTAGAGGTTTATGACGTCATTAACTGGGGCCGTTTCAAACCGCATTTTTTCAACTGTTTTTGCTAACCTGCAGTTTTATGAAGAAAATAGTCAGCAAACGGTCTTAAATTATAAATTTGCACGTGGTTTGTCTTAAAGCACATTAAAAACACCACATAAACAATATTAAAAACTTGATTTTCACCACAGGGGGTCTTTAAGATATACCATTGTGCTTGGCACTAGAGTTCGTGCCCATTTTTATATTGCTTTCATGAAATGGACTTACCATTGGAATATGCCACTGGCACGGCTGACATAATAAACCGAAAACACTTGTTGTGTTGGCAGGGCTGCTTACCGTGATTAAAAGGGCCCTCCAGTTTTAAAGACTAAAAGACTCTTCAGTTTGACAGATTGTTTAAACAATCACATCTTACCTACAGCAGAGACTCAAATCAGTATGCAAATCATCATCAACATATAATTATTTATTCCTATATTATCATATTGTTGCATTTTCGTCTTATACTCTCATTTCTGTGCAAAATGAGAACCCACCCCTTCAACTGAAAAACTAATCATGCACAGCCACATTTCTGCCTAATGTCTCGGGAGTAGAGTAGAGAGGATTGTACTTTATTGCACTGTATTTTTAAAATTACACATTACAAATTGCAAATTACTAATGCTTGAACACTTTGTCTACGCCCCACCACAAAACTACCATTTATCAATAAAAGCAGGATTTTTAACCGTAAGCCTTGTTTCCCAGTCAGAACACACATTCAGTATCAACACCCCCAGACGTCCCCGTAGACCTTTTTGGGGGGTGAAATGAAGCGTGTTGCTATGGTAAATGTTTAATTTTTCATCCCAGGACTTTGCTTGTGAACTGAATCCATTTTATTTCACAGTTCAGAGGACAGAACGCACAGAACTGTAATGGGCTTGTTGTTAAAATCTTGTTTGGTATGGAGCCAAAAAAAAGTAAATTAATAAAGAAAACTGAAAACAAACAAACACAAAAGAACACGGCAAAAGAAAACCAGCTAGCAAGGTACTTTTTTGTTTTCAATTAGCATATAATTGTAACTATTTTACAATTAGCAAATTAAATGGTTGCCGTAGCTGAACATTTGCGTTACACTACATGGATGGCTTATTTTGGAGAACTCAATTCTACACTGTGGCAGCACTGCTCGATTCTACATGGATTGTTTTTTCTTTTAAAGTTTCAGCCAATAGGCACAAGATGTTGGATGGGATAATGACTTCAGGGTAAAGCCACACTGAGGCCAGAGTACACATCTTCAGTTGAATTCAGCAGTCTTAAAACCTCACTTTAATTCTTTATTGTATTTACTTGTCGTGCAAGGCCAATAACAGACAAAGGGATGAACGACTTTCCCTGCTTTCCGCCTCAGCTGCAGGGCTCAAGCAAACAAAGAAAATCAGATTGACTATTCCTGAGCTCCAATGTTTGATTTGTTCATTTGAAACTCAGCATGCAAAACTAAGACCTGCTATTTTCTATTCCAGATTGCTTTCTTGTAGACTTTAATTTAGAAAAAGAGATCCTTGCAATTCATTATTAACACTAGAGAAAGTGTTTACTTAAAGCCACAATATGGAATATTTGGACTGCTAGATGTCGCACTTTCAAAACAACAACAAAAGGCGAAGCTAAATGACGTTATGTAGGAGAGTGGAATTATGGGACATGTCCTTTTCACCATCCAGAGGCGTAATTCATCGTAATGAATTAGCTTGCAAGAAACGTGGAATGTAATTCTACGTTAGCCCGTGACTGATATTGGACTTTGTCCATTGATTTGGTAGCGTAATGCTACACAGTTTTACCTGTTTAAAACAGTCATCGTTTAAAAAGTAAATTGGAACGAACCCACAGCATTTACACGTAACGTTATTGGCTACATATTTTTGTGCTATCATATTCATAACTATTCAAATAATCTGTGCATGAGTATTTCGTGTACAATAAAAAAATGTGCTTACCTGTCTAGTAAAACACATGCGAGAGCTGAGTCTCTGTCGAGTTCAAGTTGGTCGCGAAGCTCTCTCCATTTAGAAAACGCCACGCCGATATTAATCCTTCTTTTATTTCTTCGTTTGTCCATAAGCCTGTTTGCCTCATTTGGCCTACGTTTATGCTTTTTAGGTTTCCTTTACTCGCCAAAGAGTAATCGTGATCCATAATAACAGAACATCAGATGCTGTATAACCACTTCTGCACTTGCGTGTTGCCGTAGTTTCTACAAGCGGAAACTGAGGGTAGTGCGGAGCAGCGGATATTAAGTCACTGATATGCGACAAATACAAGGGTGACAAGGGACGGGCCATTATTTTAAATAAGAATTTCTCTGGATTTGCACATCCTTGGGAACATTTGGGATAATGCAAGTACACAACTGCATGAAATATATCACACTGTGCAAGTGATTTTGGGATATTTCATAACAAAATTCTTCCATATTGTGGATTTTAACGTTTATCATGAAACCTGACAGGACATATTATCAACAGCCAAAAAACAAATCATATAATAGAATCACACAAATAAAATACTTTCTATGAATTTTACTTTTGACAAACTCAAAGTTTCTTTGCAGTCACTTTTGGCCAACTCCCTTGGATAGAAAGACAGAAAATGTCCAATCACAGTTTGTTTTTATGTGACATAAATCTGTAATCAATACTGCCATAACAATAGGTTAATTTCAGTAACGGTGGAGTGGTTTTTGCGAAATCTGCATATATGTCCTTTAGAATTTGCCTATGTCCAAACGGGGAACAGGAAAGGACCACGGGCCAGGATTTGAACACGTTCCGCCCAAGGCACTACTGTGCAACATGCTGGCGCCCAATCCACTAGACCACCTGCACCGTCAACTCTTGCCATTTAAATCTATTATATGAATAAAACAGTTTGTGGTCCATGGCCAGTCCATGTGTGTGGCATTATGTTCAGTCAGATGGTGAAATAAACCCTAAAGGCTCTATTGCTAAAATAGCTCGAAGCACAAAGGTGTACAAGCCTAAATGAACAAATGAACCTTAGTTACAAGCTTATGTGCATGAATAGAACTGTGTCCTTATTACACCTCACACTGACTAATCTCAAATACTGTACAAAGACAGATAAGACCGTACACTGTCACAATAATACCATGACCATATCCTCATTGTTTCTCTTGCTCATACTGCACCTCAAAAAATGATCCCTTTCCCTGCCTGCCTGCACTTTTGTTTTGTTTTTTTTCAGTCTACGAGCCCCCAGACCTCCAAGAGAAATGGTTTTTCTCCTGTTTTCAGCCAACCTTTTTCCTTTGTGTATATTACATTTCAAGCAGACACTGTGAGGTGTATTGTGGACAGATGAATGAGAGTCAAACCATGGCGGCCTATTTTCATGATCCACATAGAAAGCAAGATAAAAGATGTTTGGAAATTAGCATAGCCATATGTTGATATTTTGTACTGATACGCGAGGGCACGAGGAATGATTGATGCGTCAATTAATGCGATTAATGCATCCATATGGATGATTTTGCATCTCTGTACATACAGTATAAGAATGTTACCTTAGGGTTTAGGTACGCACAGCGCATGTAGAGCTTCCTGTGTTTTGTTTCTCGCTCCAAGGAAAATAGCCATAGCCCTCAAATCTTTAGAAAATAATAGGTTGATAATAATGATGTGCAAGCGCATCCTACAACTAAACCTAAACTACAATGTAAAAGAATGGTAATATTAAACGGCAGCTGGGGTGCCAGAAAAGATTTTTTTGTAAAGTAAAATGTCGTGTTTAACTTGTTATTTAACACCCAATTTGTAGCTTTTCCTGTCTGTTTCTGTAATTTGACATTATTTGCTTTATTTAAAAATACTGCAAAATTCTGTACAACAAAACAGTAAAATTCCAGATTTTGTATAGTGTATCATGGACCTTAAACCTAATTCTGACTGCTGTACAGAAAGGATATCCCAGGACCAACAATAGAGTGTGGGACTTGGTGAAATTACATTCGGTGTCTGCTGATGACACTGTTTTTTAATGAAAGGGTATGATTTAGTGACATTTTAAAGCTAAGCGCCCTCTAACTTTCGTAATGCCAACACATGTGACGTCATCAAGAGCTGAAAATGCTTGTTTGTTTATTCGTGTGAACTTTATATATGTGACCCTGGACCACAAAACCAGTCTTAAGTAGCACGAGAACATTTTTAGTAAAAGCCAAAAATACATTGTATGGGTCAAAATGATCTATTTTTCTTTTATGCCAAAAATCATTAGGATATTAAGTAAAGATCATGTTCCATAAAGATATTTAGTAAATTTCCTACCTTAAAATATTTATTTCTGTGAGTAATATGCTTAATTTGGACAACTTTTAAGGCGATTTTCCTCAGGATTTTGATTTTTTGCACGCTCAGATTCCAGATTTTCGAATTGTATCTCGACCAAATATCGTCCTATCCTAACACATCAATGGGAAGCTTATTTATTCAGCTTTCAGATTGTGTAAAAGTCAAAATTTCGAAAAAATTTAGATTTTGGACTGGTTTTGTTGTTCACGGTCACATATGTCCCTTACCCACTGTGTTTACAATATTAAATTTGCTAAATCTGCTTTTACATTAACTGTATTTGACAGACGCTTTGGATAAGTGACTTTCTGTGTATTCAAGGTATTCATTTTATTAGTAGGCCTATGTCCACTATTCTTGTGCTGCTAATGTGAGGCTCTACCAATCAAGCTTCAGATGAAAGTACACATTGAACCCTACAAAACATCAAAGCGATAGTTTCTATAGAATGGTGGATAGGAGGATAGGATGATAGGATGTCATTTACATTAACACTCATTTCAAGCTAAAATAACGATTGATGTTACTGTAGCGGTTTTAGCTGTGTGTTAAAATAATGATAAGCTTAGCTCACCAAATATGATTCTCCACCAGATCTATCAAGATCACATCCATGAAATGAGTTATTTAAAACATCAATTTCAGTCAAGGAATTAGTTAAGCTCAAAGGAAGATACGGATAATAATTGTCATTAAGTATACATATTTGTCTGTTTCTGATTAGCAGTATAGTGATAAAAATACTTGTATGTATTCGTCCAGCAAATACATTAATGCTATTATACACTTTAACGTTATCTCATGGCCATAAGTAACCGTAAGTTGGATTCTCTTCTGCCTAAAGTGTATCGGTGAATGATGTTTTTATGTGCATACCTGCCCTGTCCCCAGGTTCAATGCCATGAAAGTGATAAGTGGGCCAGAGAAAGGTCCTTTGTTTCTCATGGCGCCTTATTTGCATAGCTCGGACATTATGGTTCATTTGCACATAATAACTCAACTTAGTTATGGACATAGTACAATGCGTGCTATAGTATTATAACATAGCTCATCAGATTCAGATCAGCAATTAAAAGAGGAAGAGTTACATAGTAAACATACTATGCCTTGAATTATGTTAAGCTGTGAATCATCCCAACGTACGAATACAACAAAGCCTAAATCAAAACTTGCATCATTACTGGTTACAGGCAACTTCAGATTTCCAACACACAACAAGGATATTTACATACATTTATAGAAAAGAACAGTTTTGTGTAGTTTTGTGAGAGAAGTTTCTCTGGATAGCCTCAGATGTTAAGTTCCAGGTGAGACAAAAGAGAGAGACTTCTAAGCTTCAAAGCAAGCAAAGGAGAGGTGAGGAGTCGTAAATATGCCACGGTGAAACCTAAACAGGTTAGCAGACATATAGACATAAAGGGTTATCAAGACTTTCGGGGCAAGACCCAACCTAGATCCACGCACCCTGGAGCCAGGTTTGGCTGTGGTCTTTTGATGATGGTATCAAGAAACCAGGACAAAAGGGAGTGGGGGGTTTATGGCTCTTCTTTTACTGATCCCGACACAAGATCCAACACTCTGGCTATGCCAGGCACTACATTACTCAATATCATCCTCTTAGCCCTTGATTTTTGGTCTGTAGTCACTGGCGTTCTCAAATTCTGTAAACATATTATGCATCACTATTTCTCCCATTAATTTTTCTACAAGTGGCCTGTCTCTTCCCCTTCACCCTCTGTCGGGCTGTGCACGAGGTGTATAACAGAGCCCAGTTAATTCAGAGACTACTTCTCAATGCAATGCGCATAGACATTTAATGACACAGACTCACAGTCTGGCGGCTAAAAGCCCTTCACTAGCCTCGCCTCTGCTGCCATTTAAGCTGTTCTTCAATCAGTGCTCCTCTGCAGCTCAAACAATTCACTTCCTCTCAAAGTCTTAACGTTTGCTGCTGTCATCACAGTGCTCTAGATTCATTTCTGCGACCAGATGTATTAGTGTGTCCAACAGCACGGGAGGAGTTTTAAATCTAAGATAAGGTTTTTAAAGAGACTAACGGAGTCTGCATCATTACTACAGCAATTCAGAGGAACAGCATTGTTGATCACTTACAAAGTCAGTTTTACCAGCTGATGAACAAAAAATATGGAACATCAGTGAAAATCTATTCTATTTTAATGGTCACCGGCGTTTGAAATTTGAAACTGCCAAGGTAAGCTTAGAATAAACAATAAGATATTTATGAGGATATTATAATATATAATACAATATTAGAATACATAACAATATGATCCATAGGTGAATACCGTAATATAGTTTGGGGATGCACGATAGATTATCGTCCATATCGGTATCGGTCGATAATAACATTTAGTAATAACGATAATAACATAATAACCGATATATTATAGCCGATGAATCATGAATCATTTCCTCTGGTTAAACTTCTTCGGCTGCACACTGCTCACAGTTAAAATCCAGTACAGTACTGTCTTTCTACCGTGATCATTCACTTACAGCTATTAGGAAAACATTGTTCATGTTGATATAGTATTTATGAATGTGTAAATTATAGGAACAAAAGCATATTGTTTGAATCAGACTGCTGTCCGAATGCTTTCCGTCTGGAGACCAGTTAGACTTGTGGCTATTAAGAACATTTTTCTGGGTTGCTCTGGAAGAACATCTATAATTTGTTTATTAAATAAAAAATATACCAGAAAGTTTGAAGGTTAAAGAATCGTTAACTAGTGTAAAGTAGGCTTGGTACGTGATTTTCAGGGGAAAAAAGAGAACTAATGGTTAGCTTGTTTTCTGCAGTCAATGTTTTCAAAATAAAAGCAGTTGTCCACATTTTGCTTTTTGTTTCAGTCTTAGGGAATTTTATATTAATATTTAGATACTGTATATCGGCCATATATCGATTATCGGCTTCCGTTGTTAAAGAATTATCGGTTATTGGCCAAAATTGCGCATCCCTAATATAGTTACTGTTATAATTATTTTTATAGTTATGATTTTTTTATTCATTCGCACTTGCAGTCTTTAATTAAAAACATTAAGCTCCTCTCCCCCTCTCAACAGCAACTCTTAATCACATGACGTAAGCAACAAAAAAGAGGAAGGACTATACTGACTGTCCAATGGCCAGGCATTTTTAGCCCTCCCCTCCAGGCCCAACTTGCAACAAACCAATCAAAACGGGAAGGGCAAACTAAAGCTAATTTCAGAAGCCGTTTCACTCGGATGTACGTCACGATACAGAAAAGAAGTCAATCGCAACTTCAGTTTCATGGTGACTTTTAAGTTCGTAATCTGTGTGTATTTATTATCAGCAAATGAGCACCGGCTTTGGTCCATCAACACCTATTCGGTGTTGAGCAAATGTTTGAGCGCATGTCTAATCGTTTTAGTTTGATCACAAAGTGAGCACAGACACAGAAGTGTGACTCATGCAGTTTGTGTAATCTCTAAAGTCTAGTTTGTGTAAAGCTCTGGGTCAGTTATGAGATCCATGCTACAATTCAGCATGTCCCCAAATGTTGAGATGACTGGAAACATGCAACAAGCTCATATTATCTGGATTAAGGTCGTTTCATGTGATAAAGCTTGACCTGGCCTTTGCAGTACATGTCTTTTGTGTGACATGACTCAGCTTGCAATAAAAGTCGAACACGCAATTCTTTGTCATCGTAGCGCTAGAAGACTTGATGTACTTGTGTACAGTCAATGATAACTGAGTTGTACAGCACAAATAACCTCACATACGTTAGATGCAGATGATGCATTTAGATGCATTTTCAACCCAGAAATGCCTCAAACACATGCAAGCAAACGAGGCTTGTTAATGACAGTTTGCTTTGTTGAGTGCAACAGATTTTTTAATTCTCAGCTCCTGGCTGTGTGTTTCCCTCAACGCCCTTCAGACATTCATATTGTTGATAGAACTCCACAGGACTCATCAGCGAAGGACAATAAACCAAACGAATGAAAGCTAATTCGAGCTCACACGTAACAATTTAATCATTTTTTAGGTTATAATGACTGTCAAAGGCAGCTTGATTCAACTGCCTTTTGTTCGTTTTACCTTCCCTTCTATGTTCTTAACAAAGAAACTTAAAAGATGCATTTATTGGCTTGCGCAAAAGCCCCCTGGATTACAGTATTTGTTTTCACTACAAATGAAATCCACAGAAGCCAGGAAAACAACAATAGCGAGGCTAAATTACAATGTTTCATGTCTCGCTTGTCATGGAAATGAACGTGCAATGGCCAGAGGCGAGAGATTCACACCCAGAATCTATGAGAGCTTTGTAGTGAGCTCTACCTCATGCGTTCTGACGTGGTGGACGGGTTAGTTCGGGATGAACTGACTCATACTGCGCCAGAGGCAGCTTTGGTCAAGAGCTTTGAGGAAATGTCTTCTCTTTGAGAATATTACCAGAGGGAATGACGGGGTTGGCTGAACGGAAGGTCGGCTTTGTTGTGAAGTCCATGCGAAGCGGTGATCCACAACACAGACAGTTGCTACTCAGGTATATTTCTGACAAACATATTAAGACAAAATACTGATTACGACATTGATTTGTTGCACTATAGGGGTGCTTTTGGATGTCGGGTGAACTGAGATACCTTAAAGGGACCAAAAATCAACTAAATTGACAGTTTCGTGCTTCTTTTAAAGTTTACTGTATATGAGGAAGGGGTCGTCCAAGTTTCCCTAATGGACAGTCTGTGTTTAAATGTTTTGGATGGACGTTATCAAGCTCTGCGCGGGGGGCGATCTCAAATTGTTCCCCGTAACTTTGGATGCTTTGATCGCTATCAACGCGTATGGCACACCGTCCGCTTCTCTTATCTCTGCGCCAAGATGGAAGCTCTTTTATCGACTACACAGCGATGCCCATGTTTTCCATGACATTTGCTTCTCTTTCCTCCATAACGTTTGTCACCCTTTAGCTATTTTACAAGGATGTTTTAATACAACTCTTTGGTTTGCACCCTTATGATGAGTGTGAACATGCTTACATTTCTTTTTTTTTTGGAGAGGTGATTGAATCAAAGGGGATCTAACAGGCGTATGAAGCCATGTCGAAAGTACAAGTGGATGCAAAAAAGTCCAGGCTCAAAGATGAAACGTTCTCACTCTCAGGCCATGGCTCAGAATGTTGACTGTAAACCATGAATAAACACAGCAATGTTAGGACATTTCCCAAGACACTGCCAGCCGCTCAGGTCCAAATCATTGTACAAAAGTGTAGAAGAGAAACTGAGAGAGAAGCAAAACTTTAGACTATTAAACACAAATCAATGTGTTCTGCAAATATTGTCCTTAATTCATTTAATAAACTTTCCTCTTTGGTATTTTGTTGTACAGCGATTGAAAGAATCCAGGCAAAGATGGAATGAGAGACTTTATTGAAGGACATTGCTGGAGACTTATTTGCTAAGATTGTTTACATTTCTGCAAAGTATTCTGGGTAATTACTGACAGAAACAGATTAACGCTAGCATCAGATTACAATCAACGACATTTGAGGGGCCATTTGTAATATAAATGAGGGTGTTTAGAATCCAAGGCAGAGTTTATAGGCTTGTGCTACATTTTGTGTCAGGAGAACACAATATGAATATCAAGCACACAAATGATTGTTCACTCGAGTGCCTGTAGCTCAAGGTTAAGTATTGTATTTACAATGTAGAGGTTATGGTTTTGAATTCTCAATAACACACATATTGAATGCACTGGTCATGAGCGTCTACCAAATCTGTTTTTTACAGTTGCCAAGAAATTACCACTCTGTCAACTCTGCCACACTTTCAGAAGCCACTCCCGAACTCCGTACTAACATAGGGTGGGTTGCACCAACAAGGATTAAAGTAAACAGAGTTTAGAGCTAATCTAGGGTTTGTTTATCCTAGTTTTAATTTCATTCAAATTGCGTTGCAACACTTCATTTTAAACAGAGATTAACAAATCGTGAATTAAAACTTTAACCTGTATTTAAACCGTCATATGCGATTAATTTTGTCCGCCATGATGGATTTGCCGGTGTAACTAAACAGCAACAGTGTTTCACTGCAGGGGCGTAGCTACATGGTGGCCATGGGTGGCCATGGCTACCCCTGAATAATGGATGGCCACCTCTGTTGTGCGAAGCAGTTTTAAGATGTGTGTCGGAGTTTACGGAGTGCTGCGCAGATCATTTTGCGTATGCACTGAAAGTAACGCGAGAACATTACTCTCGCGTTTATATGATGTCATACGCTGATGCACTGACGCAAACAGTCTGAGCACTATAGCTGAACAGCTGCTAACCGCTTCGTGACAGTGTACTGTCTGTGTACCATTGAAGTTCATCGCGAGCAGAAGGATCAGGTCAGTAAAATCAGTCTTGTTTAACTGGATTTCATTCATTAATTACATTTTCGCGAAAGTTTAAGTTGGGGTACTGCAATGTTTATTTTCTATAAAAAATGCTAACTTACTGCAAATGATAGCTAGCAAATTATTTTAAAATAATGTTAGCACATGAAAGCATTGCAAATCAATTGTTTACTTTACGTTCTTTGTGTATGTTTTTGACCAGCAAACGTAATGAAGAATTGGTGTAAATTACAGTAGAAGTTTAAGAATTTCTGTCTGTAAGGATTTTTTGGTCACCCTAATAAAATCACTGGGTCTTACCTGGCCACCTCTAAAAAAAAGTTCTGGCTTACGCCCCTGTTTCACTATCATGTCAAAAGGAAATAAACAGCTCGTGCATGTAAAAGAAATGTAATTTTGCTATTTAAAACCTCTCTCTGGATAATTCGTTGATCAGTCTGATCATCCATGAACACATTTCACAAGTCTTGAGCGCCCTGACAGCGTACGGATATGACAGTTGAGCCGCATCATTATCCTGTAGTTCGCGACTGGAGCAGACATAAGAGAGAAGAGCGCTGTATGGGAATCACGAGCGGGTGAACCTCTGCCGTCGACGCCGCCGCGAACGGCCCCGGTAGGCAATTGTGTTTCCGGGGGTCGTCCTCGGTCGTGTTCTGGGGCTGTTTGCGGCAGCACCGCCGGCTGAGGTGCGCCTGTTCGGGACCAGACCACGAATTAGACAGGGTGCCCACAATACCGGTGTCCCTGGTGCCGCTAATATAACTACTCTTCTCAGGATGTCGGTCTTTTCCCGTTTAATCACAGATGTTGTGCTTGTATGTATTGCATAAGAAAGCAGGGCATCTTGAACTTTACGCTTCACTCACAGCCGGCCACCCAGTTTATCAAACCACCGTGCCCTCACTCGCGCTGAGGTGTTTTATTTATTTACATTTTTATTTACAATAAACACATCACTGAAGCATGACGTGACGCTTATGTGTCTGTTTCTGATCATTTTCCCGCACATTTTATTATAAATGTGTTTTTTTTTTTAAACCTCCTCAGTAGCTGGTTTAAAATTAATCCCTAACTGAGAGATAAATCAGAGTTTAAAATAATGGAGCAACAGAATTAAAGTTATTCTAGACTTACTGCAAAATTAAAACCTGGATCAAATGATATCTTAAATATAAACCTGATTATTTTTAAACAAGGTTTACAGTTTGGTGCAACGGAATTATTAAATAAACCTTGATTTAATCTAGATTTAAGACTAATCCTTATTCATGCAACCCACCAATAGAATCATAATCGTTCCTGCATTTAAATTCAGTTTTCACCCTCAAAACTTTGTAGCGTGTACTTGGCATTTGTGAAAGTCAAAACGCAAAGCTAGAGAGCCTTTCACATAACATTTTATCTCTCGCGTTGAACGTGGAAACACTGCAGATGTTGGACGCGGCAGTCAGGCTTGAAAAAGTTCCTGTCATTCCCCTTTTTTTTCCAGGAATAATGCTGGTATTTTTAATATTGCTGCTTTGTTCCGTAAACACAGATCCCTGAAATACAGATTTTGTGCATTATTTTCCAAAGACTTCTCAAAACAACACAGGTATTTAATTGATTTTCAGGTCCTTGCTATGCAGCAACAAGCTGAATCTTTCATAGTCAATAAAATATATATGTTTGGTTTTTATTGTGAGATTATATCTAAAAAAAGACTCAAGTTTTTATGTGAGGTACGGCACAGAGGTAGACAAACTGAATTGAGCACTAGAGGGTGTTTTAAAAGCAGCATAATAGCATGTTGAAATGATGACTGGATTTGGCTAGAGGCTTCCATCTGAAAACTTCTGCAGAAAGAGCAACGTGAGAGGGAGAGGAGGACTCTGAAGCGAAACACTTCTTCAGACTCTTAAAAGTGCTTATGTGGAAAGCATACTCTATTTTGTTTTGAGAGCTTCTCTGCAGTTTTGTAATCTTTAAAGCGGCCCTAACACATGCGGTTTCTGCCAATCTCATATTAATCTTGAGTAGCTATAGAGTAGTATTGCATACTTCGTATCTTCGAAGAGTATTTAGTTTGATCACAATTATAAAAGATAGATAAGCATACGGCGCATGCGGGGGGAGGGGTAGGCTGAACTAAAGCACGTGCGCACCCATTGCCAACAAAACACAGACATCAGTTTCACTCACCGCATGCGGTTCATGTCCGGCATCTTTTAGCGCTGGGACGGCTCCATATATCAGTTTCAAACCATCTCCAAATCCAGCGTTATATACACCGTTTATATAACATTCATCACCCAAATGCAGTGAACAAACAAACACCTGAACTTAGCGAACGTATGCTCTCTCTCTCTCCTGCTCTCCTTGCTGCTGCGTGCTTTTCCGGGAGAATTGTCCAATAAGGGACTAAGAAAAATTGTTACGAAACAGTTTTATATGTTCGAAAAAAACTTTCCGAAACCTGTACGATCGCTGGGGGAGTGTATCGAGCACAGAAATACTACATAATACGCCCAACTCGTTTTTTGTTAAGCATGAGAAGACAGCACGTTTAACATTGTAAAGAAGTCAGAATGCATGACACACCGTTGCACCAGCCCTTTAACATGCTCCATTTCACTCTGTTTTGATAGAGCCTATTTCGTTTTCGCTGTATCCTTAGGGATTGGGTATTACTTCATAGATTTAGTTATTTTTATGCACGATTCACAAATGCCGTTTTATGCCGCTGCATTCGATAGAAGACAATTCAGAAAGCAACTGTTTGGTCAACATGAAATCGAAATTGATCCTGTTTACTTTGCCAATACACAATACTGGCCCTCTTGTGCAAGATGGCCATGTTATTCCAAACGGAAAACAATCAAAATTTGTCTGGATTTTTCATTTGGTCATCTAGGCCTGTTCAGTTATCAGGGAGGTCGGGAAGTATTCCTCCATGACTGACTGCACACTTTGGTTTGGAACAACCACTTTTGCCGTCATTTCATTCTAAATGTTTTTCTCATTGAATATCCGGCTTAGACGGAAATAATCACATTAGAAAAGTAAAATGTGTTCTGAACGTATTGCTTCCTTTTCTTAAAAAAGTCACTTGGAAAAATACCACTACACAATTCTGTGGTACAAAAATTCAGATTGTCATGTTATTGTAAGTCACATGATGTTTACAGCCCAACTCATTGGCTGTGTGTCTATGAACAAAGCAGGCAGCATGTGGGTAAAATAATTCTGATGATGCCAGTTCCAGCAAAATCAGCTGCCACTGAGATGACAGCAAATGCTAATAGATTCCAACAAGAATTATAGACCTCCGTGTTCCTGGAACTCAGGTCATCTCCCTGCCATTCTGCCCAATATTAGTGCATGTTCTGCCCTTCTTACATCAACATTGAGATCCCAACTTTTCTGCAAAAGGACATGATCAACATCATGAGCTCGATAATGGAAAGGAAGTAAAGCATGTCAGTGCGTGAAGGGCAAGTTTCTGGTTCCATAAAGGATGAATCTGATAGGGACAGCCATCGGCAAAGAGGGTAGAAAAGGGATCTCTTGCTCCCATCACATCTTTATTACTTCACTGTTTTATGCGCCATTCATATTCCAAACATAATGAAATGACACCAACATATGACTCGAAGGCTGCATAATGGGGAATGGTAATTTCAGATACGTATTGCTTGGCTGCCGTTCTTGGACGAATTAGGACCGCCGCTCATATTAAGGCTTTTGAAGCTCACTTGTGTGCTTAACAAAAGGTCTGCAGTTTCGGGAGAAGTGCTATCAATCACAGAATAAAAGGAACAAGTTAATTAAAGAAGTAATGTGCCAATGGATGCGATCCTGTGTGTCACCTTCAACACACTAGTGCTCTCTGGATCAGTAAGAAGAGAAGAAATACAGTGCGAAATAGATCATAAAAGAGAGGTAGAGAGCGAGCGAGCCAAGTGGTTAGTAAGGTAAGCCTCGAGCATTGGACACGGACACGGTTGGAAATGCGTGTCCCGTCTGTGCAGGACGGCGCCTTGACTTTATTGTACAGTACATTTCACATGTCATCTGAGCTCATTTAGTTATTACTCATTTGTTTCTGTTGCAAATTGCAAATTAATAGATGGAGGCTTTTCTGTCGAGGTTCATATCCCACCAGTTAATTACATTATATTATGCTTCCTTAGCATTAACAAGGTTTCAGTCTTTGGAGTCCTCCCCCATGTCGGCAAACGAACCAGAGCGCTCCTCTCCAGGCAGGCCCTATTAATCCCCACCAATCAGCTCAAGGTCGTGAGAGTCTTGATTAATTAGAGAAGGAGTGGGTCGTCGCTTATCTAAACCATCAAGCCTTTCATTAAAGATAAGAAAAATGTGGACAAACATCTAGTAGCTTAGCACATGAAGTGTGTGGTGATACATGGGAGGCATACTGTAGGTGAATTCTTGTACTGCATCCTTGTGTTAAATCCTTTCATTTGCATTTTTTTTTTGTATTTATTTCATTATTTGTAGTAATATGAAAGGTGTACTAATTATTGCGAAACATGCTTTAGTTTATAAATTGTAATATTTATTAGAGATGCACCGATACCTATAGCCAATTATTCAGAGTAATATCTGCCGATATCGATTCTGAAGGTTTAATTCTATTTCTTAACTTTCCAAATGTTTATAATTTGATAAATACAAATATTGAATATCAAACCGGTGTTGGTTCTTAACATTTTCTATATACAGAGCACAAATTCATTGCATTTTCCTGTCCTCTTTTGACTGACCGATTATTGGCTGATATATAGGTGCATATCTAACATTAACAATTCTTTCAGGTACGAGTTTTCAGAAACCAGCTGTTATACAACATGTTTGTAGAATTGTCAGAAAAACTAAAAGTAGAAAGTAGACTGGAATACAGGTATTTTTTTATCCAATCTATCCATCTATTGTCTTTACCGCTTTTCCTATGTAGTGTCTCATGAGACCCTCTCTTAGACTCTGCTGTTGTATATTTGCTTGTTTAATAACTGTTTTCTGGTCTATTCTAAGCATGTTTTGCGAGCCCTTTATGGATTTTGAATATGTGCTGGTTTGGCTTTTCACGGCACGTAGTTGTGTTGTAGGGCTTAACTTTATGGGCAGTTTGGCTCGGTGCTAAGTGCTCCCACTGGGCAAGAAGCATGCTAGTTGGACAGTATCCGTGAGAATACATTAGTTGGGACACTTCCTCTGTTGCGGTTGAATTTATGTGCATGAATGCGCGTGTGTCCGTCCGTACTTGTCCTTAGAGTACAGAGGAATGCTTCTGGTGACTTTGACACTGCACATAATGCATTGCTGCAAGCTAAGCCATCAATAAAGACACATGTCTTTGTACATTAGCATAGCTCTTAGCTCTGTTAATCACCACCGGCTTACTAGAGTAAGAGCAGTGCATTCTTCATGGCTACGGATCATTAGCATTGCAGTTGAATCTGAACATCATGTACCTTATATCCAAACAAGCCTCTCTGCATCTGGTAGCTACAGTATAGTGATGTGCTACACCTTAAAATGAAGACATGATGACACTGTCTTTTACCTTTTCTGCATTCAAATACTGTATGTTGTCCAACCTGCAATTGAAAGGGAAAGTAATGACAAAAATGGCTCTGTTTCAGTTGGCACATGATATTATATAATTATGTTGGCTTCAATAATGCACTGCTTTCAACAAGGTAAGGCAAAATGAATATGACAAACAATTATCTATTCTTTGATTGTGCTTGTAACTGCTAAAATATTCCAAAACATTCATAATTACAGGATCAGGAGAACGTTTTCACTGGGCTTGCGTTATATCAAAATTAGACACATTTCACATTCTACACTATTCTAAAAGAAAGGAGAACACTTGTTCTTCATCACTGTTTGGCACCAGGTTTTAAAAACAAGCTGCACAATTTTGAAATGTTTGAATGATGTGATGCATCTTTATTGATATTTTAACTGTAATACACTGAAAATATTTATTTTTTTGTGTTAATTTGCTTAATTTTTTTGCACACCGTTTTTAAGGAAATTTACTTAAAAAAGCTAATAAAACACTAATCCATAGTGTAGTGGTACAAATGTAAATAGAATGCATACAATTGCTAATAAAAGTGTAATTGTTGTGAATACTGTCACTATCCTGAAATGCAACATGAGAAGTAAAACTGAAATATTTGCTGCGTCCGAAATAGCCCCCTATATCCTAATATAGTGCACTATTTGAGGGGACATCCATTTTTAGTGTTGAGTGCACTCATTCAATCCCATGATGCATCATAATAACGAGTGTACTCACGGCCAGGGCTGGTCTGGGAAAAAAATCGGCCCTGGCATGTTTAGGCCCACATCGGCCCTCCACCATTTCTGTCGACGGGGGGTGGTGGGGGGTTGCGCATGGATAGGTCTGTTGACCGGGGAGGGGGGGGGGGGGCGTGGCATGCATACGTGTCTTTTGCATTCACGTTGCGTTCATTCGCATTTATACTACATCCGTCTGAGGGGCCAATGCATCCAATCCAGCCCCAAACGATAGTGGCCCAACGGGAAAACGCCCGGAACGCCAGGTGGCCAGTCTTCCCCTGCTCACGGCTAGCTGCTAGCCATCTATCGTGACGCTCGCGCCGAAGGAATTCCCGCGTCTCGGCGCCCGCAGCGTTTCCAGTGCACCTCGTTTTTACCCGCTCCTTAAAGTGTACTATGTTAGTGAACTCATGTAGGGAATAGTGAATGAGGGTATAGTGGGCAATTTCGGACACAGCCCTAGTTTACGTGAAGAGCCAATCACAAAGAAAATTACTAGAGCACGTTCAAATGCTTTGATGATATTTAACGCGTTTGTGTTGTTTAGCATCAAGACACAACATTAGACAGAATCACCATCGAAACAACATAGACACAGAGACACCTCAGACGAACATGACACCAAGACCACAGACTCAAGCACTTGACAGACACCAAATTAAGAAAGATCCAGTCACAGAAAAACAGAAAAAATCAGCATAGACAGGAATGTAAAGAACATGACAGACACAAGCACACGGCAGCCACGAAAACAACACGGGTACATACAGTAATTGCATCACACATAAACATAGAGAAGTGAAGCATAACTGCATCTGAACAGCAGTTTTGAAAGACACCTTTTCTCTTAGCTGTTGGTCACTGAATTGAGTTTTGAGGAGGACCAAGGATAGTTCTCCACCGTTGCTCATCGAATTGAAGAAAAGTGGTGGAGGCCAGTCGCTGTACATATCATGATTCGCGAAATGCCCTGCGATTTCTTTTCTAATTGCCGTTTTGCTAAGACCCCCCCAACATCCCCCTTTCTCATCGGCGTGATGAGGATGG
This sequence comes from Triplophysa rosa, assembly GCF_024868665.1. NCBI lineage: Eukaryota > Metazoa > Chordata > Actinopteri > Cypriniformes > Nemacheilidae > Triplophysa > Triplophysa rosa. The sequence continues at coordinate 21,992,285 of NC_079907.1, read as the reverse complement.
AGGGAGGGAGATTAATCGTCTCTATCCTATGAGCTGGCATCTGTGCCCTTCCTGTTGAGCACTTGTAAGTGGTGTCAGCGAAAAGAAACCTTGTGTGAGGGAATTAAACTTCAGATCACACCTTGAAATGTTTTAAAAGCATTGTTTTTTTAAGATATGTAGATTAATAATTAAAATGATAGATAGGAGAGGCCAGCAGTAATAGAGACAACTCTGTCTGTAATTCAGAGCTTTTTATTTTTCATTCCTTTGCTTACTTTATCCGTCAAGAAAGTATCTTGCCTGCTAATTTGTAAAAATGAAATTGTGCTGCTACCCTCTTAACCAACGAGAATGGTTTCTTGGATTTAAAGTCATTATTCTTTTCTTTATTCTGAGTCACATTCACTGTTAAAGGGATACTTCACCCAAAAAAGAAAATTCTGTCATCATTTACTCACCCTTGAGTTGTTCTCAAGTATAAGTGTCTGTATAAGTGTCTTTGTTCTGATGTACACAGAGAAAGATATTTGGAAGAATGCTTATAACCAGACATATTTTGCCCCCTATTCACTATCATAGTAGGAAAAATTACTTCTGTTGAACACAAAAGAAGACATTTTGAAGATTGTTGGACAGCAAACAGTTCTGGGGCACTTTTGACTACCATTGTATTTTTTCCTACTATGGGAGTCAATGGGGGGCAAAATCTGTCCGGTTATAAGCATTCTTCCAAATATCTTTCAATTTTTTTTTTAAATTTTTTATTCCCATTCTTAGTGTGTGTGTGTGTGTTATGTTCGATGCTTTGTCTGTGAAGCACCTGGTCAGTCTAGTGGCTGTTGAAAGGTGCTATACAAATAAAATGAACTTGAACTTAATTTTATTCCTAATTTCCCTGAATGAATAATGTTGAGATGCCAAAAACCGTGGGGTTGTCATAAGATCTATGTGCGTAGGGCTGATGCTCCCTGCGGAGGGTTGTGATTTCAGTCGTGACCACATCAAACCTGTCAGTTATTCTCACAGAGCAGCTCAACATTATAGAGGAAATTACATATTATTTTATGGGTGTCAGGCATCTTCCAAGACATAAAATCATACAGAAATGAATGTCTATGATTCTAGATGCCACAGTGTTTGACATTTTTCACCTTGATTTGATATCCCATACAACCCGCTCCATCACTGAAAGTCACTTTGACCCTAAAACGCATTTTGAGTTTTATGTACTAACGCATAATGGCAAGTGTGAGCTTTGATGTAATGATTTTATTATTAACCTCAAACTGTCAATGAGATATAATCTAAATGCTGGCTAAGACCTCCATTACTTTCCCTTTAGTGCATTAAACTCAAAATCTTTTTAGGGCCAATGTGACTGAAAGTGATGCTGCAGGTCAAATATTGTCCTTGCTCTTAACTCAGTCTAATGGATTGTGTGTGGATGGAGAAACTACGCAGCGCTTTTTATAAAATTGCTTCCACACTGTGTTGCTAAATTCTTGCGATAGCTTGTGTTTGCGTATGTCACTTCACATGTCTAATGGGTTACTCTCAATAGTAATAGCAAGACAATAGTAATTCACCTTTGTGGTGAGAAATCCCAATCCGTATCAGTAAACAGAATGATAGATATTAGAAAACTAGTTCTATTGGAATACTGTTGCACTAGTTTCTTGAACACCAAGCTGTTACAGTATATGACTTGATCAAGATAAAAAAAATACTGTGTTTAGCGCTTCTTATTGCGAAAATCATCCTGCAATTGGTAACAGTAAGTACATTTTCAGATGGCTGAATGCCCGAATGCTTCAGTACTTTATGCATTTAACATCCAGCAATTGAATTTATATTGAGTGGTAGATAATCTACAACTTAACCTTAACTTCATAGTAACCACAATAATGTGCTCCGCTCATGAATGTAAATGAAACAAATCATGTGACGCGCATCTCCATTTGGCAAGCTCCGTCTGACAGCAAGTTATGGGCTATATGTTATCCCCCACTTGTAGTAAGATAAAACCGGCTGGCAGACGGCACGCAGCAGAGAGCCGTGGAGCTCGAGTGAACTCAGCGCCGGCCTGCGATATGATTAAACCTGAGCAGGCCATAGGGAGCATGCCTGTAATCACATTATATCCACCTATCATAGCTCGACGGCTGTCTTTCAAATCTCCAATTACACTCGGCCTGAAATAGTTTTTCTTCTATCCTTCCACATCCTTTTCTATTTCCCTGTCACTTCTTCACTTGTTCTTTCACATCATCCCCGCCACTCGCATACCCATGACACATCGCAGGAAAACATAATTATGTTTCTTTCTTTTCTTTTCCCACTGCAGTTACGAATTTATCTGTATGCAGGTTATTATGAAAAGGCTTGTGTTATAACGCTTTGAGAAAGGCCATTTCGTGTGGGAGACATTATGGAACTTTACAGGTGTGGAAAATGGCATGCATGGGATTTTATACTTGAAATTATTCGGTGCGGTTCGCAATGTACTGACCAATTCAAATCCAATTTTCTTCGTGAGTTTGTTCAGATTTTAAATGTGTGTCAGACACTCTTCTAAACATGTCTCAAGGCCCTAGCCTGGCAAATGGTATAAGATCATTTAATAAAGGGTAACAATTTTGCAGTAAAATATCCAACATCCACTAGGCCAGTGTTATATATTTTGTTCAGCTGAGTACTAACAATATCGCGAATGTTTCAAACTACTTGTAAATCTTGAGAAAATACGCATTCTAAACAGTGACCCTGTGCAGTCGCCCGTGTCATTGGCGTCATATCCGCGTTACCTCCTTTACTGACGTAGAAACCGCATGACGACAGTGTCGTGGACAAATGCGGAAGTAGTGTCTAGCGTCTAGCAAGCCACTAGCTTGTTTCGGGCAGTCACTTATCCATGGACCACAATTATACGCAACATTTATAAAACTTTACATCATCCGCTAACATGATTTCTTGTTCTCGTCTGATTGATGGCCATTAGCGGTGGAGTTGAAGACAACAGATCCCATCATTCCACGCTCCTTCACAGCGTCATCAAGCTACGCCATTGTTGTTGTTTTGATCGTGCGCCCTCTAGCGGCGGTTTTTACAAACTGTAGCTTTAATATATGTTTTTCATTTTTTTTAGTTTATTACGGTACTGAATCTGAAGCTTGTTTCAATGATCATGAGTGAGATAAATGTCAAGAATGCTAAAATACAATCGCAGGAATTTCATCCTGACTGTTCACACTAGGCCACATCTGCTTCATTTGGCCAATTTCAGTTTGGTGTTATCATAAAAAAACTGTTTAGATTTAGGCCAAATTCAGGTATAGAATTTTTGAACCAAAGCCAAAACTGAAGCCATAAAGGCTAAGATAGGCAATGGCGACAAGAAATGACAGCAGACTAGTGTGCATCTGACACTTTTACATTGATTTTAACAGCCTGAGAGCCATCGTGGCCCCATGTTAATAGGATGCCACACGCATTGATGTCCTCAGCATTAACTCAGCATTAAAATCGCATGTCTGACAGAGTCTATTTTCACCATCATAGCTTTCAATGAGTGATGGTGCTGGCCTTTCTGCATAAAATGTGGTTGTAAATGTAGTCCACCCATTCATCCTCCAGCAGCGCGTCGGCAATCATGCTGTTTTCACCGGATTAAATTGCATTTGCGAAAACGTAAAGCTCAAGCACTTTTTCCCGTGAAGACGTACCGTATATTTTCATTTCAATGCGTATGTTTCCTTTCACCTGTCTTCAAAGGTAGTTTTTCATCTTGCTTCTGTCTATAAAGCTGCAGTCTTCTTTTGGACGGAAATATGGTACCCACCATGTACAATGTTCCACTTTGACTGAGGAAATTGGCAAAAAGGCTAATGCAGTTGTTATTATGTGTGCAGAAGCCTGTTCTTTTCATAACCCCATGATTTTGTCTGGTCTACCGGCAAGGCCTCTCTCGCTCTGTCAGTAATAAAGAGTGAATCCACAGGGATGGATTGGTTGCTTGTAGAAATTTCCATGTCTCTTTAACAGGGACCTTGGCACCCGGGCTCAGTCTCTCCGTTCTGAGGTCAATGTGACCCCAATCCTTTGTGCACTCCAATCACATATGCCTGGGATTAACACTCTGTGTTCTGAGTCCAAGGACACATCTCATTACTTGCACCTGCTAAGGCAAGCATCACTTCTGCTATTGTTTATAAAATAGCCACGTATAAGGTCCAGAATATCCGAGAACCCCAAACGCACCGTATCACCAACTAGTTACTTTTCCATTGCAGAGCGATGTATCTGTTGTTCTTATATGTTTGTTTAAACACACGAAGGACAAGAGACCGTGTACTAAACTGTCAGTTTGGGCTAAAAAACAGGTAAACAAAAGGCCTGTGGTAGTTTGAAGATACACATCAGGTGTGGTAAACAAGTCTGAGAGACATTCTGAATGAATTTACACTGAAGCAGGTCACATAGTGGAAAATCTTCCAGAACTACACACCATTAAGAAAGAGAGAACAACTGTCAGTCTGCACCTGAACTGCTTTCAGCACATCTACAATAATTGGGCAGTTTTTCTCAAGCATGGTTTTTTATAAAAAGAGTCTACAAGATTGCTTTGGTCTACACCTTTTCTGTTCCAACAATACATGATTCTGTTATTGGTTCCTTAAGGATTTTCTTTTCTTCATGTCCTACAATGAAGTTGTTGGAGTTTTTGCATTGGTATTGTACAAACACTGTAAAGGCTTCCTTTTTAAGGGATCTGTAAAATACTTCAATATTCAAATGTAAAATATTGTACAGTGTATGGAACTACTTGGTACTTTATGTTTTTATATGTCCCAAAGGGGGGTGCAACACATTTGTAGGTTTTAATTTCATCTAGAGCATCATTAACCACATGGTAAACATAACCCCATATGTAAATTAAATATTTATATAGGAGTAGACCATTTGGGTTATTTTAATGACATAAGTTAAGTGTGACCGACTGTTTTGCCCAGTTGCCCAAAATCCCCCCCACAAAACAAAACAAAATAAAAACAAATATGACACAGATGAAGCACATACAACTGTAATAGATCGAGGGGATAATTTAAAAATGAATGAATATGTCACCAGAACATACAGCAGATGCTGGCCTTTACCAACTATGATATTCAGTTCCATTTAGGTTAATGGCCAGCTTGTTTCTAAAAACAATTGACCCAACAAATAACCCAATGCTGAGTCACTAAAGCACCGACCCATTGTTGGGTTCTTTTATTTTTTTTATTGTTTGGGTTACAAGTTTAACCCAACTGTTGGATTATGAAATAACTCATTTGTTGGGTTATTTTTGCTAACATGTTATTTATTTTTTATAATTATTGTTATATTTGTTGTTTATTATTTTTGGCCATCCAATGTATTATTATTTTATTGCCGTGTAAACAATTAATGCACAACATAGAAATACCTTTATAATTCTTTATTTCCAAACATACAATACGTTTTGGTTGCAGTTGTTTTATTAATGTACTTCCTTTATCATAAAGTTACTAGCAATTCATTAATTTACAAGTATGAAATAAATAAATAAACAGAACAGAGGCTAGTTGGATTTAAACAATCCAAAACGATGCAAAACATAGGTATTTTGAGTTTATGATAGTGAATTCCCTATGGAGAAAATCACTTGCTGCCCTCCTTCCGCACTTCGCTCAATTCATGCAGAAAATCCATTATTTCATGGATTTTGTTTCACCATAGTGCCTAAACGTATGTAAATGCAGGAATGAGATTTCCCACATTTTGTGTCCCCCCCACTTCTCAAACCAAAGTTACACCCTTGGGCGCGAGAGTTTTTGCGCCAATACCAGATGAGCGATGGAGACGGAGAAGTTAGTGCACCTGTCCTAGAGATGAAACCCCGTCGAACTCGGACTGCTGAAGACAATGAAGTAAACCATTGGCCATATTTAAGAAACCATTTCAGCTTCAAGACTTTGGTTTGGGATGCTGTGCAAACTAGCATCTTATAAAATGGAGATTTGACATTTTAAATAACCGCTCACGCTGCTCAATTTTAACCCAACTGGCTGGGCTGTTACAGAAATGTTCCAATAAACGTCAGAAATAACCCAAGAAAACGACCCAATATCTCTAACCCAACTATTGGGTTACAAAAATAACCCAATGTTTTTTAAAGTGTATATTATTTACCTGAAACTGGACTCCCTCTATAGTTTTGCCTATATCAGTAAATGCATTAAGCATCAGGAGGAGTTTCTTATCTCTACAGTCACCTGCTTTAATTCTGCATCTGAGAAATAGCAGCATTTATTGGCCCAATTACCAGCATTTATTTTCCATCTAGCTCCGATCTCTCCTGGGGAATGGAGTTTCTCGCGGCTAGCAGTCTTTTAAGATAATGTATATACTATTTATATGTTTTTAAGAATGGTTGAGGAAAATACTTTTTTTTTTCAACAAATGGACTTGAATGTTCATTGGGAATCTTGTATCATAATATTGTCAACAATTCATCATAATAAAAGTCACTGTATAAAAGAGAAGGCGGTACATCTGAGCTTTGTGTTTGGCCCAAAGCAGATTTATGTCTCTATGTCCTAAATTAAGAATTTAGTACCACTAAGTTTATTTGCATTGTGACAGTTAAGCGCATTGAAACATGGTTTTCCGTACTTTACTGTAAAGTGCACAAGTACAACAATAAGTAGCCTGTACTGTATGTCATGTTAATATTTGTTGTACTGAATTTGATGCTGGACGACCGTACAAATGCTTGTGCAATTTGTTTGTGAAAATTTAAATTGTGGTGAAGGTAAGGTGCAGTGTTGTTTATGCATTTATGTTACGGAAGCTTTTAAAGAGTGCCGGTCATATTTCTTTGACAAGTTAAAAGTGACATTTCTAACACCTTATTACACGTCTGCTTACCAAGGATAGTCTCTTGTTATATCAACACTACCCTGCATTAAGCCATCCAAGGTGTTAGATCTGTGTCCGACTGTATTTAAACAGCAGGTTTGATTTATTCCCCCTCGCCGTGTGTTGGGAACAGTAATTACCCTCCTCCTGGGACCCTGTTCTATCAGCCAGGTGAATAAAAACACCAACACAGTCAGCCAGAGGCAGCAGTAGCCCCTTCAAGTTCCTCATCGCATGTAATTGCATGACAGTCGTGCCGGGGCGTCTTTGATGTTCTGAATCAATGCTTGATGCAGTCGCACTTTTCTACCAACAGCCTCCCAAGAACTCACAACAGAGACTCGCCAAACAATACATAATGAGCGTTTGCCGAGCTGCGCTTGAGATTTTCCTCAAAGGCCTAAACAAACCGCAGGTGAGCGGGAGGCATCTACATGGTCGGGTGTAGAAAGACGGGAACAATACAATCACACACAAAGTGCTTAAAAGACTTCTTTCATCCTCTATTCACCTCTGACTACCACAGCCTGCTTGGCACTGGTCGAACGGTTTCTTCGCTGCTCTCGAAACAATATTTTAATCAGGCAAGTCTCTACCTTAAAGGCGGGGTAACCGATTTCCGAATTACGCTTTAGACAACTGAGTCGTGCCGAGTACCAAAGCAACCTTGTAGCCAATCAGCAGTAAGGTGGGAGTTGTGTAGTCTAATCCAGAATTGACTCTATTCAGCACTATTTCCAATTGCATGTACTTCACAAACACAATATTTTCTTTGTCTAACATACTTCCTTTCTGCTGAATGTTTCTGGATGGCTCCCCTAACTGCACCCGCCTACTCTCATCTGCTTCCAGTGCGAGGTGCTTGGCACCCTAAACAAGCCTAATAACAAAGCATGTTGATCCAGGAACAGCTTCCACGCCACCGCTCTTTAAAACCTCAATAGAGACAACACAGTGAGACAAAAAAAGAGATGTTTTAAACAACGTCTAGAGTGCTCTTTTTTTAGCACTGTTTTGAGGTGAATCATTATCATTTTCGATAAGGGCTGGGGCTGTAATACTAAAATACACCATTGTAGTACAATATGCATAGTCCATATGACTTGTGGGCTATGTCTTCTTGTAGTGACACGTTTGAATATTCTATTAGGGACCGTCCTTCAAAGCATCTTGAAGGTATTACTCATGTGCAATCACACCCTGTTTTACCATGCGCCGAGATTTGTTTTTTACAGATACCGCCCATTTCCTCATAAACACACTAAATTCACTGTGTAAGAGGTTATCTGTAACTAACTGATGACAACGTCGTCCGATCATATCACCCAAGCAGTACACTAAAAAGTAAAACAATTGTTTCCATTTTAACCGGTTTTGGTCAGTTTGGCTAAAAGCAAATTACACTCCCTTCCCCTTTAACCAAATTAAAAGAAACAATTAAGTTTATAGTATTTTTTGAATTAACCACAGAGGGGGGACGAAGTCCAGGAAGAGAATTTCAAGAGGAGTTCCACCTCAAAATGTAGAGACTTTCCATCTTCTCTGTCCATGAAATGGCCTCCAAACGCTACATGCATGCACATTTCATACGTAAACATCTATGGTTTAAAAATACAAAATATGGCTCCAACTAGAGTGTCCCCCCCGTGAATCTCTGCCATTTCCAGCACTGTTTTTTATTGTTAAGAAAATATAAATTCATTTTACTGTAGTTAAATGAATCTATTTTTGAATCTACTTAAAATTGTTTAGTTAAAACAGCTTACAGTAATTATAACTGTCAATTAATCTTAAAGGTCCTGTGTGTAATGTTTTGGAGGATCTATTGACAGAAATGCAATATAATATCAATACCTATGTCATAGGTGTATAAAGACCTTACATAATGAAGCGTTATGTTTTTATTACCTATCTACATACACCGCGGGTCCCCTTACATGGAATTCTCCATGTTGTTTCTACAGTAGCCCTGAATGGACAAACTACTCTACAGAGCGCGTTTCGTAAATATGTTATCTCCTTTGGACAAAGAAGCGAAAACGTGACGACATCTTAGTCCTGTGTCAGCCACCGTAGTGCTTCGAAAGGGAGGCGAGGCGTTTTATTCACCTACATTTCAAACACTGGACCTTTAAGCCTCAAGTGGTCTTAGTAGGTGAAACAAACTCTCTAACCTTTACTTCATGGCCAAATGAAGGGCAGAGAGCATTATTTATTTTGACAATATGAAATTAAGTTATAAATATACTATAATATAAAGTATATTTAACTTATATAAGTATATTTATATAAGTTATTTTAACATTAATTTTAAAGTTGACCCAACTTAATTCCAAAATAGGAATTCAATCAATTGTGTGTAACCTCTCTTCAATTTAATTAAAAAAGCAACCGTTTATTTTTTTAACCTGGAACCTTGAGAAAAGTAACAAAATGACAGGGTTTTTGTTGTATTTTTTCACAAGTTAAAACCAAGACTTGGATCTCCTAAATATCAGGTTATTCTGGAATGAAATTATCTTCCTACTTTGCACCCGTGCAAATTTTTGATTCATGTTAAATAAGTAAAGGTTTCAACCAAAGCATTAAAATAGTTCAAATTTGTTAAAAGTAGCATTTTTTCAGTGTAAACTGTTGCCTGGGGCCTCATGTATCAACACCGCAAATGCACAAAAACTTTGCGTATGCCAGCTTTCACGCTGAAATTAACGTGAGAATGTGCGTTCCTCCACGCCAGCCTCATGTCTGGCGTGAGTTTTTTTGTGCGTACGCACATTTACAGCTTTGTCCGTACGCAATGTTTTTGTATGGAATCAACGCAAGTCTTTGTACATGAGGCCCCTGGTCTTTATTCTTTATATTAATATTTCTGACCTATTCTAGCGAGTCATTTGTGCGAACAAGATTTAATAGGAAGAGACATGTAGACTTTAAAGATGTGTTTCCAGTGTACAGTTGTAGAGTGTACATACTGACCCCCAGTGAATTAAAATGTCGTGTTTCATCAGCGTGTTGCGAGGAGAATAGATGGCTTGTTTTGTCATACAATCTGTTGGTGTCACAATTGGCTGATTTCTCTTTGCATTTGGTAAACCTGATTTTAGAACGAGGGTCACTTGTTACTGGCTATAGGCCTACACGAAGTTATCAAGCTAAGCTTCTCGTTCACATTTGAAAACATGAAAATATTGTTATACAAGACTACTACTGTAAATAGCATTAAATGTAATACAATAAAAATAATGTGTGTAAATGAACATACATTTATGTAATTATGGATTTAAACACATATTTGTGTAAAAGTGTAAAAGTGAAAATGTGGAGCCGCAGGGCTGCATAATCAAGACCATGAGAAGTTTCTTCAGGCAACAGGATAATGCTGACTGTAGGAGATGGAAGTGCTTTGATCAGATGCAGTAGTCATGGGCCTTTGGGGATCCTGACAAAAGATTATGAGTGCTATTTGTCTAATCCATTGCAACTAATTGGTTTTAAGATTATTACCATGGCTGTTTCTGTGGATAAAACATTATAAGCTGGGCAATATTGAGTTGCTGAAAGAAAGTTTAGTAAACCCATTCAGATGAAATACTAATTTGCACTTATTGCTAAGTTTGAAAAGTTTGAGCTTGGCAGCCTCAGCCCTTAGTATTTTCAACATGAAGGTGACCAAAAATGAAAGAATTTTAATTTTGGGGCAAATAAATATGATTAAAAACCAGTAGGGACTAAATGATTAGGTAGAGGAATAGACATTTAACTTTGCAAAGTTATTTTCTGACATCCATTGGAAGGTACCTCCATCTGTTATTTTTAACAACACACTTCGGGTGTTATTGGCAAAATGACTTTGCTTGGTCTTTAATGTGCACTTAACCTTTTTTATTGTAGATGGCTTATGTTTCTATTGTAAATCCACTGCGGACATTTGTATGCAGCTCTGAAGTCAAGAAAAGTTAGCCTTTTCAACGTTAAAGGTCGAGTTCAGAGCCGGACAATGTTCATCGTCCAATAGACGGCACAAATGATGCTGGGAGAGGCGATGGGTAAAACAGACACCTGTGTTCCATAGATGCCCCGGATGCAGAAGCAACAGCTCAATATGTTTGGTGGCCCTCACTGATCAGAGCTGCTCCGATTCGAGAGACATCTCTGGGCTTTTCTCTAGATGGTCCCATGCAACGAATTAAGAAAAATCCAATTCCACCATTGGCCAGTACTGCTTCTCTACAATGAACTTAAGTGTTTGTTGGATGAGATAAGCGGAACCATCTGTGCTAAGACGGATGCATGGAGCTCACATGAATGTCCATTTCCTGCCTAAAAATGGGAAACGAGATTGTTCTATTGATGGAGTCCAAAGGCTATTGCTTTAGACAGAACGGGTGTCTGGGGCAAGATCAGTGGACAAGATCTATTGATGCTCCAGCCTTGAATTGGTAAGCCGTGAATTGGTAATTGGCCCCTGGGCTCTTAATATGGCATTGCGTTTTCTCTTTTCACTGAAGGAATGTTAGTTTTGCAATTAGCCATGGAGAAATCCATAAAAGGCTAATAAATATTTTATGCAGATAAGACATGACGGTCAGGTTAATGGCAAACTTTGAATTGGAAATAATGGTGCCCACTAAATTAAGCCTTCCAATGGCGTATTTACACACATTATCAGTATTGCTGTGCCACCCGATTAACTTAAGTAGTTATACAAATCAGTTCATATGCAAACACAAACACAAAATCGGTGCTGGTCGCAGTTTACACGCCGCAGCTTTCCATTTTGCAGTTGGCTGTGGGAGCTGGGTTGGAGGATGTAGCATGCGACCATGATCTGGCATGCTACACCGGTCAAGTACTGGTCAGGTTGGCTAAAGAATATGAGTCCTTTACATTAAATACCACATACTAACGTGTCAGTGTATTTGGGAGTTCAACTATACTAACAGATGAATACCCCACAATGTGCTTTGGAAAAAAAAATGCTATTGAAATTAAACTGTAGGGCTACAGTATATAAATCGCTGTCAGGGCTGTTGAATGGCAATGGCTAGTTTGTATTTATGTTAATGTTTTTGTATCCTCTGGCTATGCGCCCTATCTATAAATTGCCATCAAATTTCCATGTATAAATCTCTCATATCATTAATCATCTATCTTGGTACCCAGATTTTCCACATTTTAGCTGATGTCATGTAGGCCCTACGACATGTCATAGTTGTGAACTGATGTAGGCACGAGTGCCTCCAAGGGATTTGCTTCAGAGCGGGCGACAGCCGAATCATGTTGCGCACGCAGTGCCACAGGCATCTCAGCCAGAAAATAATTCATGTGGAAATTCACCCTTTCATATGCTAGCACACGTCCCCCTTATGCCTGCCAATGCTGAAATATAGATGAGAGGAGTTGAGATAATGAAGCCCTGGGATACAGCCTCCACAGACTTAGTGATGTCTGAATGTTTGCTGGGCTCATGTCATGAACACCCTCTAGGAATACAGGTGTGAGAGTGCACATCACAGGTCCAGAGTTGCAGTTTGCATGCAGTGTTTCAAATATGCTAAACGGCAACAGATGTCTAAACATATTGATCACAAATATTAGCTAAGACAGCTGTCGATCAGTAGTGTAGCTATAAGGGTGGCAAATGCCACCCTAATAATTAGCACTTGGCACACCAATAGTGGCAACATTTAGGGGAAAAAATATTACCGAAACCCAAGCTTCCATTGAACGATTATCAAATAGGATACATTGATATTGCTTTGGCTGAGAAGCATTAACGCAGTGGCCTTAGTTTTAGTTTGGGTCACTGCCGTGCTTTGAGATTTATTCATTTACATTCTGCATAGTAGAGAAAACGCTCAAGTGGCCTATTTCAATGCAGGTAGTATTAGGACGGTACATGCATATAATCGCGTATCAGTCACATACCAGATCAGATATCTATCTGAATCAAATATCAGATAGATATTCTGCAGAGAGTAAACTGTAAACAAGCTCAATTTATTTAGCACTTTTAAACTGTACTGAGAACACTTACTTCATCACATTTACCCAACAACAAGCAGTCTCATGAGGTCCTTCATCATGTCCAACCAAGCGGCAACCTTCCGGTCTCTCTCGTGAAACCAACACGGAAGTGATTTAAACTGCAATTCATCGACTGGCCGCTAGAGGCAGTAGAGTCTTCCTACTAGAAACCTGAATAAGCTTCATTTCTCAAGTCTTTCATTTGTTTCTAAATAATGATTTCTAAAGTAGTGATCAACATTTTGTTCACAGTCCTCTCTGGTGGAATGCAACAGTTTTGTGTGAGAAACAGAGCAGAATTTAAGTTGTTAATCGCTGAAAATATCCAGATTATTATCCTGATCCACTCTGTGAAAGCGCGCATTTCTCCTACAAACACACTTCGGCAAACAAGTTCAAGTTGAGCTTTATTGTCATTCCGCTACATGTGAGGACGTACAGTGGAACGAAAAACCACAGTGCTACATAAATACAGACACACAACGGTGGAGTAAAACAAGAATAAACACAAACTAACCTACTAATTTACTGAGAAGCATGTAGTACAAACAAACACGGCATGTCGCAATCTGTGACGAAGCAGGCGAGAGCCAATGAGCGTTCGAGTTTCCTGCCGTAAAACCTGCCGTAAAGTTACGTGTCGGCGGCAACTTTTGAATTTGTGACGAGCGCGTTAGCACCGGTGTCATGACAAATTCGGTCGCCGTGTGAATTGTGTCTGCTTAGGACCCAATTTAGTTGGGTCCTAAGCAATTTAGTTGTAATGCCCGATCACAAAGTTGTTATCTCGATATGTTGTTGTATAACTAACTGAAGCTGTGTTAGCTTTTAACACGCTGGGTAAAATAAAAGCATTAAAATGACATGTTAAAATTTAAGTTTACTAAAAACATATGAGCATATAAGCTTGATGTAACATACACGGCAGTATTTCTGGGTCAACATCTGCTTAACAAACCAAAAACATCACTTTTGATATTTTAAAATGACCATGGTTTTATAACCGAATGGATTCTGAAGATATTACATGTGATTAATAAAATTGATTCCTTTTGTAATTATTTTGCATGTTTTGTGTATTTTAAGGTTCTACTATCAGTCACAGCATGTTGGAAAATGTCCCATGGCAAACAAAGCAAATAGTACAATATAAGTAATGGTTAAACGATTGCACGATTCATTTTAAGAGCAGAAATCACACATTACCGAAATAATTTCATAATAAGTAAATGAGTAAACTTTAAGAAATGCGATGGAACACCTAATGCCATTGATGTGACAAATAAATACAATATAATAAAATAAAGGTTAATGCTGCGATTACGATAGTCATAAGGATTCATTTGTAAGTCTGTAAAGTTGTTCATATGTAAATAATGAACGTTTTATGTGCGTTTAGATGCTGTAAATACGTCTGTATTTTGCGTTTTAGTGTTTGTGCAAACGCAAGTAAATATACGTTTTATAGAACCACATTTTACGCAAAATACATACGAATTCTCATGAGATCACGTTGGCTATATAATGTCTGGTGACCATGGCTTACTGATGGTTGACCTTTTAGTTTTGCCAATTAAAATAAAATTACAAAATATACAGGTAGTTATGTGCCTTAGGATAAATATAGAAATTCGGGACTATTTTCTGTCTACACACGATCACTTCGTCTAAAGCTAACGGGACTCACTTAGCTTTTAAATTGATGGCTGAATGAAGAGGCATTTAGCGGTCACAGATTTCACTCCTTTCACTGTAAATTAGCAGACAGCTGACAGACGGCTTAGTCATAACAATCTGGACACTGTTTATCATTAACATACAGTAAGAGCCATCCTCATCAATACATGCTGTCAGTTCTTAAAAAGTACTAAAGGTTTGATAAACACTAAAAGAATACATGTTGTTTGTTTGGAGTGTTTTATTTATTTAAAAATGGCTGTTAAATTGTGAAGTAGTAGTTATACCAGTGTATAACTGTTTCATAAAAAAAAACTACAGTATGTGAAACAAATTATGAATTATTTTAAAAAGCAGTAAGATACATTTCTGCCGCTTGATTTCATTTTGTTGCATCATTATTGTTTAGCAAAAAAGAACAGATTTTTTACATTCAAAATCCAAACACTGGATAGTATGATTAAATAAAATCACGGAAAAAATCATGGCTGATATTACTTCTGGTTCATTCGTCACACAAGAAATGGAAGGTCAAAATGAGCACATTATTGTGTCCTACAGGGAAAATGCAATCCCAGAATGTGACTAGCTCAGTGAAGAAAATCATTCGAGAAGGTGGATGAAGTGATAGAAGTTAGTTATAAATACATCTAATATTCATTCAAGACAGAACAGTTGGAGGGTTTTATTCCCATGATGCTTGTTCAGAATTAGCCGAGACCTCTTATCGCTTTTGGTGTCCCTTAACGGAGGAACATTGGTTTTGACAGACAGCATGATCAAAAGCTATATCATGTCAAGGCGGAAGTCCAGGCGTAATTTGTTTAACGGAGATGATGGCTTGCAGGCAGAGCACCAGATAAGAGGGTTTTTTTATTAGACAGCGGTAAGGCGGAAACTTTCCTACCGAGGATTACCTGCTTTTCTTTTTTAATCATAATCTTATATATCCCACTTTCACTTCTCTTGACTTCCCACATAATTTAATTAATTCACTTTCAGTATTCAAAAACAGACATTCCACACCCCGGAGGATAATATTCTCCTCAAATTAGAGTAACAGCCCCCGCTAACATTTGGAATTGATCATATCAAGTGAGAGGATTCCATAAAAGAGCACTCGGGTCACACACCCGTATTAGAAATGAAAGGCTCCAGCGTTCTGACCAGTGTCGTTTTTATTTCTCCGACGCTGTCTCTATCTGCTGCTGATGCCCTCAGGGATGGAGCGATTTTGGAGGAAGGGATGAGAGGTAATGATGCGATGACCCTCTACAGATCGCATCTCTTTCTTTAAAGCCCGTGAAAAATCTCTGCACGGTGGAGCAGACAGCTAATGGGCTTCACACCTGCATCTGTCTGTCTGAGAGGAAAATAAACAAAAGCTCAGTTCACCGGGCTCGTAATAAAGAAGCGCTCGCTGTCATTTACTCCGATGCTGAACAAACAGAGACATGAAAGACCACTCAACAATGGCTTCAAGGATCTTCTAAAGGGGCTCTATTCAATGCAAACTCCCTGATGAAGATCTCAGTGTTTTGCTTTTTGATACATTCAATTAAACAAAAGGGATTCATTTAACTAATTTAATTTATCCATTATCTCTTTTTTAATCCAACATCGACTATTTAATTGCTTTCCGATGTCATTTTTGTAATTAAGTAACTGTGGATTTGTATTGGCTAATCTTTGGAGTGCTATCGTCCACACACACACACACACACACAAGCACTGTGAATTGGGGCCGAATCATGGCAGATCCCTCTTATGTTTTTAGGTTATGAAAACATTTTTGATTTGTCATTCTATTTATATCTAGTGGTCTTTGTTTATAAGGTGTTTCAGTGTTTTCTATGCTGATGCTGAATCTGCAGTGCAATTTTACCAGAGTTTGGACTGAGGAGTCGGTTACTGAATAAATAAAAATAAATAAATAAACAATATCGGTGCATACATTTATTCGTTTTCCCATAGAAATGAAATGGTTGGAAACTATGGGGTGGATACACATACATCAAAGATTGTCAGATGGCTGTATTGGATATTCTCTTCTAGAATCTTTAAGAATGGCAATGATTCCCTACACAGTTTTTACTATAGCATTGATGGATATGAATAAAACCTTCAGTTAAATTGTTGAAAAGTGTGCTGATGTTTAAACAACAGACTAAAGGGCACGGCATACTACATTCGAAATCGAAAAACGACCATCTGTGACATAATTTCTAACAAAATCTGGTCCGAACGACAACTTGCTTCACTAGTTAAAACCACCTGATGTTGTAAATAATCCCTTTCAAATGCTCTCTTGTATATGTTATAGTTGCGAGTTAAAAAAACAAACATTTCAGCAATGTTGTTACTGTATAAGGCAAATATTCATATAACATATAAACTACATTTTAATGGTACATAAAAAACAACATCAACTAATATATTAGCATGAGTTGTCAT
This sequence comes from Triplophysa rosa, assembly GCF_024868665.1. Classification (NCBI taxonomy): domain Eukaryota; kingdom Metazoa; phylum Chordata; class Actinopteri; order Cypriniformes; family Nemacheilidae; genus Triplophysa; species Triplophysa rosa. Next base: position 21,975,206 of record NC_079907.1, on the reverse strand, counting down.
GTTCTCTGCAGTAAGTCATTAGGCATTTTTATGCATTAAGCTAATCTGTCAGCACCTAGTGTACAGCAGACAGCTAGTATACTGCAGCTGTAGTGTTCAACTAAACTGCCATTCATCAAGTCAATGCAAATCCAAACCCCAAAACGTTCTTTTGTGTTTGTGAATCCCTTTCAGTACACACTGTGTCCCCTGATGTTGACATTTCTACTGCCCGTCCCGTATCCCATCCACCCCCCAGATCTACAGCTGAGCTCCCATAATCATAGGCACGAGATTAACTGTGGTACTGTCACATTCACTTACACTTGTTTTGCACACGTAACCAATCCTCTTTTCCTGAATAATGTCTTTGGACTGCTTGCTATTGTGAGCCGGGAGGTTTAGGGGTAGAAGCCATGCTGACATTCAAGGGCGTCTTTTCCAAAATCATTAGTGCTCCAACTACAAGTGTACGTTGATGCTAATATGACAAGGTAGTTAGCGAATATTAAGCACATAATGGGCCAATTGAGGCCTGGCAGAGCTTGGCAGAGAGGTGGCGTTTGTTTTGCCCGTTTGGGTGTCAGAAAGATTGATTTGGACAGAGTTGTTGTACAGATTATATACAAATGCAGTCAGTGGTGGAGGTTTGATGCACTTCACGCTAATTCAGCAGAATATTCGGAGAACAAAGAAGCATGATCTGCTTTGTGCGTACCGTGTTTCATAATTCTATAAATGGGGTTAAGAATTCAACCTGATGATGCAAACTAGAAACAATTATTTTGATGAAATAGTAAGGTCCACATTTGTCACGACGTGTGATAGTTTCCACTAATCACTGAACGTAATGATTTAGATGGAAAATTTACATAAAAGTATGTCAAACAAAGTTTTAATTACTATACTGTATCTCAAAGGGAAATGTTGAATATTACCATTTCATATTTTCGAAAGATGTAATGGTTCGTTTCCAGTGGTATGGTTTGAGACGGCAAACCTTGATCTGGCTTGCGTTTCCACTGCCACGCTGCAAAAAATGACATTCTTACTAAGCATGTTTGTCTTGTTTTTACAGAAAATATCTAAAACTTCTTCAATCAATATACTATTACTTGACAAGAAAAGTGACCTAAGATGTTTAGTCTTGTTTTATGAAAAATAATGTAAAAACAAGCACAGAAATCTGTCTATGGGGTGAGAAAAATCAACTTGAATTTAGTTTGACCTACTTACCTAACTTACTTAATTCTTATATCATTTTTCATAAAACAAGACCAAATATCTTAGGTCACTTTTCTCGTCAAGTAATTGTATTTTGATTTAAGAATGTTTAGATATTTGTACTACAAAACAAGACAAAGACACTTAGTAAGAATGTCATTTTTTGCGGTGCAACGGTACCCTTACTCGATGATCCTGGTGTATGCGGGAAAACTGCAACCGGCGTAAAAACAAAGTTGCCTGTAGCACGCGCAAGTGACTATTCTCTGTCAACCAATCAATGTTCAGCAGTAAGTCCAGCCCCACCCTTTTGATGCCGTACCATTGTACTCCAACGAAACGGTCCCAGAAAAGTGGTGTGTTGGTACCATTCACAACTTCTGACAACAGGAGCACAAATTATTGAGTTCCGAACTTGATGCTATGCCACAATGGTTGTTACGAGGTTGGTTAGTTATGAGTCATTAGTCATTTTAATGCTTTCTATGAGAGTTTATATGCTATTCTGGACCCTTGACATGGTTATGGATTTTTTTAGTGTGTTGCTATGTGGTTACAACAGGCTTCTGGTTGTTTTTTGAGGTGCTTCTCAGCGGTTGCCAGGGTGTCAAACACCCCCACTAGATATTCTGTTCGCAGATCCATCCTTTGGTTTAAGCATTTTTTCCACAGATTTACCTCAGATTTTTACCTCAATTTATTTAAGACTATACTTTGAAACCTAATAACATACTTGCCCTAGGTTACGCACAAACGTTTTATATTGAGATGTACGGGTTTAAAAGTGATAGTAACGCTTGCTTACAAATCACAATAGAATGTTAAACCTGTAATTTCGATTATTCACCTGCAGTTCTAATGACTATTCATGCGTATACTCTAGACAGACCCAAACATAGGTGCATTGAGATAAAGCACCCATTAATTTAATCATTTTATACAGCCCGGTGATCCAATTAAAATGATTAAGCGTGCTTAATCCTCATTGGTATACTGCCGCAACACTCACTTCTAGTCAGGTAGCGATGCGCTAATGTAGTCCACCCGCATGGGCGTAAATATCATATCCCCAACAAGCCGAAGACAGCCCGACTGCTGATATTAAAATGCTTTATTTAAAGCCGCCCCTTCAGGTAAACCGCAGCCCTTGTCTCTCCCCGCGTGCCCTCGAGCCGCACGGATATCTGACTCATTCACTTTGTCCCAGCAGCGGGGGAAAATGTCAGCGCTCAAATGGTAGCTAATTAGATGACGCTGTCTATTGGCGCTGGCCACCTCAACAGTCGTCTGAGGGGATGAAGAGAAACAGAGAAACGGAAAAGACTGAGGCGGTGTAGATGATAACGGGCTTTAAACATTCATAGGGCACTGACCCGAGTTCCAGGACTATAACGCAGGCTGAATGGAAGAAAGTCTGGACTTTGTGCCTTTTATAGTTTGCATTGTTGTGTATATACACAGACTGTGTTAGGATTGTTGCATTGTCTGTATACTAGAATAGGTTTTGTGAAAGAGATAAAGCGCACAAAAATGCCTACAGCAAAAAGAAATTCTGTATGACATGCTTTTCACAAGTAAATGTTTGCGTTTTAAGTTGAATTAGCATATGAGAACTAAGAAAGATTTTACTATGAAAGACTGTGTTTAAAGGGGTACTTCACCCAAAAATGAATCATTTACTCACCATCGAGTTGTTCCAAATCTGTATACATGTCTTTGTTCTGATGAACACAGAGAAAGATATTTGGAAGAATGCTTGTAACAAGACAGATCCCCCCACCCATTGACTCCCATAGTAGGAAAAAATACAATGGAGTCAAAAGTGCCCCAGAACTGAACTGTCTTCTGAACTGAACTGTTCAACAGAACAAAAAAATGATAAAGTATTTTTTCCTACTATGGGAGTCAATGGGGGGCAAGATATGTTTGGTTACAAGCATTCTTCCAAATATCTTTCTCTGTGTTCATCAGGCCCGGATTAAGAATTCAGAGGCCCCTGGGCACAAGTGTTTTATGGACCCCCCCCACATACTCATGCACACAATAAAGTTTTTAATTAGCCTACCATGCCTATAAACACCTCTATCTTTTACAGGATTACATTGACAAGTTACAAACTATGATCACAACCTGAAGGACTATATCAACACCTGTACACATCCTCCATCATACAGGATTTACACCTCATGATTGCAACAATGCTTTTCTGGACCAGCAACAACAATATTAAGACATTTCCCAGCATACTGTAACTCACTGGCATATGCAAGCAGCACACACTACCACACCTCTATCAATTCAGTTCTATCAGATTCTTCCATAATTCACACACAAACATGCAGGACATGCAAAACTGTTCTTAAGAGAAAATATAAGAACTTTCTTAAGATAAATTACAGAAGGTTTTTAAGAATATTCTTAAGTGCAATTTTCAAATATTTTCATCTTTATCTTTCTAAGAATAAATGGGCAGTCTTTGTCAATGATTGTACTTCAAGAGTAATTTGTCTATTTGTTAAACTTTATTTGTATAACAAGCACCTTGCGACTCACGTTCTTATTTAAGCTGTAATGTGTTACAGTAAACGGCATTAACAAGTATTATAAGTATAATTCTTTAGCCTATATATTACGACATCATCATATGTGTGCGTATGTCATCATTTTGCAATGTATGTAAAAGCACTGTGGATTATCTAATAATGAAGGCTTAATATTGGTAAAGTAGGGCAGTTACTGATCAACATTATATCAATATAAAATAATTCATAAATGGCAAGGAAGCACCACCAAATAAATGTAAAAAACGCTTACCTTTTAAGATTTAAGACAGCCGCGAGGGTATATCAACTCATGTTTACAACAATAAATCCGTTCTCATTGACATACTGTGTTTTCAGTTTGTGTTGTCAGTTCATGACGCGACATCATCCAACTCACAATAAAAAGCGGTGATTTCGGCTAAAGTTATATGATCTTTCACACAGCCTCATGGTAACCATGTGCATATTTACGGATGAAATTTGTTCGTGTTTATATATCCAAACAGTCGATAACAGTGACAGGTTGTTGGAAACGCTGTTTTGTACTCATTTTATTCACGGGTCACCTGTCGTACGGTGGTGCTTCTTCCTGCCACTCACTGTACAGAGTGACGCCGAGAGAAGGGATCCCTGCGCCGGGAAAGAGAGACCTCACGCTCGCGGGACAGCACTGGTGACATTTTCCCACTGAATAAAAGCTTAGGTTTATCCAAGAAGTGGATAGATTTGTCACTATGTGCTTCTTCTGAACAAAAGCCGCTAGATGGCTCGTAAAAGTGACTAAATCAAAAGACAGATTTTCTAATTCAGAAACAATGTTTTGTGTGTGCACCTCAATGTGCGCACACAAATGAATTTGGCGTAAACGCTGTTATGTGAAATTTTCTTACCCTTGCCTGGGCCCCAAGCGCGCATGGGCCCCTGGGCCTGTGCCCATAATGCCCATTGGGTAATCCGGCCCTGGTGTTCATCAGAACAAAGACACTTATACAGATTTGGAACAACTCGAAGGTGAGTAAATGATGACAGAATTTTCATATTTGGGTGAAGTATCCCTTTAAAATCAGCCCCTTCAGTAAGAAATAGGCAAAAGCATCCTGATCTATTATAAGAAACATCAAGTCACCATCTCTTTGCTAATGTCAACGGTGTCTTCATGGATTTTCTGATGCAACCAGTAAATATATCACATCATTTCCCCTAAACATTTTTATTAAAAGCTTTAAAATGAATGCCAAATGGGTTACTGAAAATAAATAGGGTGAAACAGTTCAAAGCGCATTTTCACATAAGTCATATTCATCATTTTCAAGAACACTAATCTGAGTGAGTCGGTGAGCGGTCAGTAATGACGAATTGATTTCAATCTGCCAATATTCTTCAAGGCTAAATTGCCTCCGGCTGCTAACATACATTCATTTGGATTTCTTGAAAAGGCCTTTTATTTAATGCTTTAAAATAAATTATATTACTCATTTCAAATGAACAGAATTAGCATCATTAAATGATATTACTAGTAATGCTCCAGTGTTTTTAACACTGCCATTGGTTAAAGGGTTAGTCCACCCAAAAATTCTGTCACCATTTACTCACCCTCAAGTTGTTCCAAAACTGTATACATTTGTTTGTTCTGTTGAACACAAAGAAAGATATTTGGAAGAATGTTATCAATTTGGGACATTATACCATAGTAGAAATATTGTATGTTTTTTTGTTCTGTTGAACACAAAATGTGATTTTTTTGAGACCTGTTCTGGGGCACCGTTTTCACTTTTCCTATGGTAGTCAATGATGTCCCAGAACTGAAACATTCTTCCAAATATGTTCCTTTGTGTTCAAAGTAATTTATACTGATTTGGAACAATTTGAGATTGAGTTAAAGGTGACAGAATTTTGGGTGAACTACCATTGAGAAGAAACTGAATAGCATAACTGATGGTCAAAACCTGGAAGCTGCGAGACACACACAATCTCTGAGAGAATGACCATCTGAAGCATGAAGCTGAGGCATAAATGACTTTACATTTCAGTCGACTCAAAACCATTTCATTGATAACCACACCTGGAACAAACTTGCAATATTGAAAGTGACCCATTAATGACATTTTTAACACATGTACTCTACTGTCATAAGAACTTGGCCAATAAGTCTAGAGCTTTTTTAATGGCTGTTATTAAATTCAGTTCACATTTAATGCTTCTCAGGACATATATTGATGAAATCTCACGTTAAGTGCCCATTACACTAATAATAGGAAGCGGTCCTTTTGCAGACGCTTTTATCTGAAATGTCTGAAAGTTGACTCCCTCCTCTAAAGGTACCAGAGGTTAAGAGCGTTGATTATGAATACAATGCTGATGGCTCACGGTTCACCCCTTTTGGGGCTTGAAGAAGGACGGCTGATTATTAGACACTAGGATTGTAAGAATTGTTATGATTCTGCTTCCTTCGTAATTCCATTATCACAAAGGGGTAGCTCTCCCAAAATTGAACATGTTTATTATGCACTTACGTGCCCTCATTTTATTCCAAACATTTACAACATACTTTCTGCCCAACACAAAAGAAGGTATTCTGAAGAATGTTGGTAACTAAACAACACTGGTCCCAAGTGACCTCCATTTTATGGACAAACCGCCATCGAGACATTTCCGTATGTGCCGCACAGAAGATTCATGCACGGGTTTTGAATGGCATTAGGGAGGATAAATGATGACAGATTATTTTTTTGGGGGGGGGTGGACTATCACTTTAAATTATTTGAAGAAAAGCCATCATTTTGGTCATAACACTGGTCCAGATGCAGTTTTGATTTATTTATGTTCTTAATGGATAATCTTAAAATCTTCAATATTTGTTTAACATTTCAAATCTGTTATACAGTATATATATATATATATATATTTTGTTTGTTGTATTTTGTTCAAACGTTTGTTTAGTGTTAAAGAACTGAAACAGGAAGTTCTTCTGGACCAGCGTTGAACCAGCATTGTTAATGTCATCCGAAGTATCCTGTCATTTTATGTTTCAACCTGAAATGGCGTCGAAGCAAATGTTTTATTGCAGTTTTAATATATACACCAGCATTTAAAAAGGTTTTTTTCTGTTTATGATGTTGCAAATAATGCTTCGTTGTAGACCACTCGTGTACCTGAAACAACAGGCCGAGAGCTTTTAACTTAATTTACTGTGCTTGTCTTCAGTTTAATATCACAAAATCACCCCTGATATATTTCTCAAAATTTTTTCCCCGCACTATTTGCAAAGACAAAAGATTGGATTTCTTGCAGTGTTTACTCATCACAACTGAAGTAGTTTTTCATCTCTTTCATTTTCTCTTGAACACTATTTAATATCCCCATAATACATTATAAAATAAAGTGTAATTATTGGGCGAGTTTGTTTTGCAACATCATTTCGCTGTCAAACGACACTTTCTGAGACATTTTTTGCATCCCACGCAACTAGTGGATTCTGTAGTTAGGATGTAATTTTGTTTTTGGATATGTTATCGTAACTGTGGAGGAACAAAAAGCTGCACATGCAGCTTTACAACAAGTAATTATGCATGGCTGAAAGGCACAGCGATAAACTGTCTAAATATTCAAGCTCACAGATGTTTCACATGATTTTCCTCATTTTCCAGCACAAACTGTCATCATCTGCTATTTTGTCGTATTGTTGGGCGGTCAATAATAATGTTCTTGGGGGTTTGTTGGCTTCAGGAACTGCAGGTTGTAGATAGCTTCTCACAACACAAGCAGTTTTCTCCAGCTGGTCAAATAACAATAACTGTGGAGATTCTGAAGTCTCTTTTTGCCAGCAGTGCTTAACACTTGAGGCATTGTGAACACACTCAATGGGTATCCAAAATTGTGTCCACGCGCTCACATTGCGATTATACAACGTAAACTGGGAGTAAAACCATCTTGGGATAAAAGCATTTAGACCATTTGTACCCACTCTTTTAATGGTACAAACCATTTGACGAATCCAGCGACTTTAACTTTATTTAGTTTATGGGATAGTTCACCCTAAAATGAAAATTCTGTCATCATTTACTCACCCTCTTGTCATTTCTAACCTGTTTGACTTTCTTCCTTCTGCAGAACACAAAAGAAGATATTTTGAAGAATGTTGATAACCGAACAGCGGTGGCACCCATTGACTTCCATTGTATGGACACAAAACCAATGCAAGTGAATGGCTGCCATCGCTGTTCGGTCGACAACATTTTTTACAAATATCTTCTTTTGTGTTCTGCAGAATAAAGAAAGTCATACAGGTTCGAAATGACAAAAGTGAACTACCACTTTAAGCATTGAAATATACGTATGTATGGTGATTTTTAAAAGAGGAATCATGTTTGTGCATGTATATTCTTGCGGTTACTGGCGAATGTTGCACAGGGCCTGGTGTACTGTCCAAAATCCGCTATTCGTGTGTGTGCATATTTTTAGGATGAAATCCATACAGTTTTATTCATAAGGCCCCTCATGTAACTAATCTGAAGTAGATAATTTGCCATTAATCTCCAGTTCTCTCCCAACACCTTGCCTCGGGTTCAAGTGCTTATACAGTTGTTGTGGTGAAGAGGGTGCTAAAGAGATTTCTCCAGGTCAAGTTTTATCCTCCTGTGATATCTGAGTACAGTGTACAGGTCAGGTGACTTTTTCTGTTAGAAGCTCTTGTGCCAGTGAATTATGTGTTATTTTAGTCACCGTGTTCTCAGTGGGATGGCAAGAACGCTGTCCTCCTATTTAAATTGCCACAGACACTTGAATGATTCGAAGTGACAGTGCCCATCTTGTCTATTTGGAGAAATATCCTGATCAAAGTAGCTCAGCTTTTCGGTTACGTTTGCTAAATCTTGCCAGGTGTATGATGTAAGTATTTATTTTAAAGAGCTTCTTATTTAAGTTGTTAGAAATGTCTGATTAGTAAACGAATGAGCTAATTCAACATTTAAAATAAGATCAGTCTAAATTAATTTGTATTAGATCGGCATGAATAATTGTCTTTGGCCATAAATATACCGAAATCCAGATCCGAACTGACTTAGTCGACAGTTTGCTTTATTATTATAATTTGTTTTATTTATTTGTTAATCTTTTTTACCTTTTAATGTTTTATAAACCAACAGAAAGTTTAAAAATACGTTTAAATGTCTATAGTATTATATATCTTTTAAAGCAGTAAGTATGCACCTTCAGGGTATTCAGCTTGTTTATGGCTCTTCTTTGAATGATTCCGATCATTTGGCTCATGCCAAAGTCTCTACAACACTTGAATCGTTTGTCGTAGGATCATGCTACATTATTTCGGTGGGCAAAACATCTAAAGCAGGTAGAATTCAGCAGGTCATGTGATGTCATGTTGGCACCAAGCAAAATGATTTGTGTAAAATACAACATCTTTCATGAGGCTAATGGTATTAATATCCGTATGGCATGAGCCTTCATCTGTGTGTGTGTATTCATTTAAAATGATTATTCCTGGCATAACTAAACTGAAATAGAAATATGTCATTGTTTTTATTACCTGACAGGTAAATTCATGTGCTCAATGTCTTTGATTTTTAAACGTAAGACCGCAATACATCCTGCCTGTTGGTGCTTCTGTTTCTGCTGCGACTTTTCCTATCACCACCCAGCTTGTCATCAGCATTCAGCGGACATTAGACCTCTGGCGGATCACTGGATTGATAATGAAAGACAGAAAATGGAGATTGCGTTCACATCAAGGACACAATAATAACGGATGGAAGACATGCCGCCTGCTCCTACAGACCTCCTGCCAATAGAAACACAGGCTCACGTTTATTCCTTTATATTCGATCCTGATGCAACAGCACGTCTCGAGACCTCATTTAGACCCCTGTACTCTATTTTCACCTGAGAGGGCCTGAGAGGCGCAATACCAAAACGCTTGAAACGAGTTAACATGCAGGTCTCCACAGTTTTCTTATTTAAACTAGTTAGCCATGTTTAATCTTGGCATTTACATGAAACATTGATCTATTAACTAAATAAGAATGTCTTTTTTGATCAAATGACTGATGCTTTTCTTTATATGAATATGTTTTAATGCCAAACGAGTTCCTTTCAGTAATTCCTTTTATGTTGCTTTCAACTTCATTTATTTATATAGCACATTAAATGCAATGTTTTGCCCAAAGTGCTTTGTCTAAAGCCTTGTTCTAATTTTTTCAGACCAACTGCACCAAACTACCATTCACATGGAACAAACTGCTTTTGTGTACGGTCGTGTGCCAACCAACAAGATGACAACCAAAATAACAAAGGTGTTCATTGCCGTTTTTAACACTAGTAGCACATTCATTTAATAAAAACGAAAGAAATACCGATGACATTTCAGGGCTCTAGAGTGCGACCAATTTGGTCGCACATGCGACCTAATTTCTCAATGGTGCGACTAAAAAAAATCTCGAGGGGATAAAAGTCTCTGCGAAAGTCTCCCTGTGGTTCAACAACAGACACATTAGGCCCATATCGTGGTCTAAACCAATCAGAGATAGTGAAGGGCGGACCCCCCTCTGATTGGCCGTGGTCCAGATATTCCTGTACGTGTGTGTACGTTTGAAAATGCTGTGCTGCAGTCAGACAGAGAGAGGGGAGGAGCCTATAGGCCCGTCAGATAAACAGAGTGGATGTAGCCGCGGATGATGAGAGAAGATGAAAAGAACGTTTGACAACTTTTTCGTTAAGAATGTTAAGTTAAGGCCTGATCCGTCCGAAAATCGGAAATCGAAAATCGCAAAAAGTTAGTCTAGAGCCCTGCATTTTGGTGACATTGATGAGAAATAGAATAGGCATATGTGTTGTCGCTGTTTTTTACCCAACCAATTGTTGTCTCTAGCACTCGCAAAACCGTTGCTCTCTGGTTGCCAAAGTATTTTGAAGAGGTTAATGAAATGTTGCTAGAGTGTGCTGGGTGTTGTATTATAGTCTTCACAAGGTTGTTTGTGTTTCTAGGGTGTACTGTGTGGTTGCTAGGGTATTATCGTTACGTACTTGTGGCCCTAGTCACAAGTAAGAGTGCATCTCCAAGTTCAAAACCCGATAATTCTGCCCTCATACTGAGTGAATGTTTTAGCAAAGTATCAAATAAAGGGTGGAGAATGTACAGTATATCAATGAAGGACAGTCCAATTCTGCTGAGCTGTGCACACACATATTCAATTGCTAATGTGCTGATTGTTTATTATCAGAATCAGAATCAGAAGAATCAGAAGAGCTTTATTGCCAAGTGTGCTTGCACACACAAGGAATTTTCTTTGGTGTTGGAAGCTTCTAGTACAGACATTCAACACAATGACAATACAATATAATAAGATTTACAGTCTAAAAGATTCTAAAATATGCATATATAAAATAAAGACTATTTTACAGAAAATGGGGGATAATAACATATAAGAGACATTGTACAGGGTAGTATTTAGTAGAATATACATATTAACAGATTGTATGTACACTTGTGCAAATGGATAATGTAGTAAGTAGAGGTAGTGTTATATACATGTATAAGTATAGTAATATAATTATCTCTTAATATAATTATAGTAATATAATACTGTATACTATTATTTAAAGTATGTTAGTATCAGCATGATTATTCCCAACAAAGCCATTAGCATTACTCTTATTAAATCACTAATCTTAAGTATGAGCAATAGTAATAGTGATTCTTACCTTTAAAAATGTCAGAATGTCCTTTTGCTAAGTGGTTATCAGATAAACGCACACAGCGATGTCATATGGTTTAATTAGTAGCTTTATTTCACTAGCTTTATGTTAATTATAGAAACAGATATTCTTGATTTCAATTTTACCTTCATTGTGCATGCTACAGTGAGTTTTGCAAAAAGAGAAACCTTCCTTCAACATGACCTCTTAAAACAGATGTCAAAACAACAGTGTTTAAGATTCAAGGTACTGAAGATGTTTAATTAACATTCTCTGCACGCTGCCAATACAATCGCTTCTTTTGAACTGCTCTTTGAGCGAAAAAAGCCAGATGAATTTTAAATGCCTGTGCGTTTACAACCTCTAATCAATAGCACAGAACCATATACAACCCAGTCTCACAGGAATTCGTGAAATTGTCACGAACTGAAATCTATTCATTCGTGTTCATCAACACGAATTTCCTCTTTTTTTCGCGTCACCAGCACGACAATTTTTCAATACATAGACCGCGCGTGTATGTACATTTATATATTTCTAACCTGATATCAAAAGAAGTCGCAAATACTTTAGCAGAGGTGGACAGTAACGAAGTAAATTTACCTGAGTACTGTACTTAAGTACACTTTTTGAGTATCTGTACTTTACTTGAGTATTATTTTTTCTGAGTACTTGTACTTTAACTTCACTACATTTGAAAGACAAATATCATACTTTTTACTCCACTACATTTATAAAAAGGTCCAAAAGTAGAAAATGGTTTCTATGCAGCGGGTTTTCCGGTGTGCGTCATTTATCTTGCTTGCGATCTTCCAGGACCTTTTAATGTTGCCAAGTATTTCAGTTTTTCTAAGCTCGCGGTTTTCCGGCAACCTTTGAATGGCCATTTAGCAAAAAAATTACGCAAATCTGGCAACTCTGGGATCTTCCCCGCTAAACTAATGTAAACGTAGGTGCTGCTACACCGTTGATAGCGCTCTGAAAAGGCAAATAGAACAATAAAAGAGGAAAAAGGCACATGATAAAGTGTGGTGTAATCATCTGTGGGTTACGATCAGTCAAAGATCGTAGAAACATTGTCATGAAAATGATCGGCATAACGGCTAAACGGTAAATAAGCATCACATACACCTTGAGCTACGCGTGCGTGTTAACTTCTGATCTGCTGCTATATCATTTAAAGTGATTTGGAAAATGAATGATGTTTTTACTGAAGTAACTATATTTGAAGTATTCCTGTTGAAATAAAAACAATAGAACCCAGCCCAAAATACAATATAAAATGTAATGGATTTAATGGGAATAATGGGAATTGTAATATGGATACATGTTGTCTACTTGTAGGCTATGTGATGGATTCTATTGGTGGGATGGTAAATCATATTGGAATAAAACCCAAACACACTACAAAGAGGAATTTAATTTAAAAATCTCATTCTACTTCAAAAATTCATTGTTTTTTTCAGCAGGGATGGTATTTGCAGTAAAACCACAGTATCCACAAATTTACCATTTTCTATATATAGGAACCATACTCCAATTAATAATCTTTAGTAAAACCACAGCAACTAAAAATACCATAGTTTCATTATACTAGCTATAGTTTATGTTTGTAGTTAAATTATGGTAATACAAATGGTAATAAATCCAACAAACACATGGCTTCTACACTTGACTATTTACAAGAACCTTATTACTTACTGGTAAATTGCTGCTAAAACTGGTAAAGGGAATATACAAAATAAACAAACACTGCTCATGAATACATATAGGCCTAGGGGGCTAATGAAGATAATTAGGCTAAATGATTATACAGGATTATATCTAAACTAAACATACATGTGCTAAACATATAAAGCTCTTAAAGGAGTTCCTCACTGCAAAATTTCCCCCCATTGACTTTCCATAGTAGGAATAAAAATTACTATGGAAAGTCAATGGGGGCAAATTTTGAAGTGAACTACTCCTCTAATACAACTGATACTGTGAGCTGCTCAGTGTATTCAGTAGGTTGCTTCAGAAGCATAAGGTATATGACAATAAAACAATGCACAACTGACATAAAGTAAATTTACTTTTAATACTTGAGTACTTTTAAAAGCACGTACTTCTGTACTTTTACTTAAGTAAGAATCTGTCTTTACAACTTTTACTTGTAGTGGAGTAATATTTGACCAGTAGTATCTGTACTTTCACTCAAGTAAGGAAGTTGTGTACTTCGTCCACCTCTGCTTTAGGAGTTGGCTAACCAACACCTTACCTCACCCCAAACCCTAAAATCACAGCCGCAAAGGCTAATTTAGCTAAAAATGCTAGTTTCACGAGGTGGCAAGGCAATGATAAATGGCTACCCTAACCCCGCCCCTAAACCTAACGTCACAGTGAAAAGTCATATCGTAACAAAACATACGAATAAGATCGTAGGAAATAGGAATTCACACAAATGAGCCACCTTGTAAAATAGGTATGAATTCCCATCAGATTGCCTTGATATAGATTTATAGATATGAAAGATATCGCATATTAAAGTACTTTTGAAGTCGTGCTGGGTGACACGCAAAAATTACGTGCTGACTGACACGAAAAAAGGGGGAAATTCATGTTGATGAACACGAATGAATAGATGACGGTTCGTGACAATTTCACGAATTCCCGTGAGGCTGTGTTGCCATATAATGAGAATAACTGCCCATACCTATTTCTTCAGACTGCTCATTATTATAACAATCCTTCTGTGCACTGGCGTATAAGTCAAGATACATAAAGAACACAGAGGACAAGTTACAACACATCTACTTTAGTTCCATTTTTTGAGAATGATGGAAGACAATATTACGGTGAAAATCAATTTGCATGGCCTAAATAAAGTTGCTAGCTGCAAGAAAGGCCAATACTTTGAATGTTGAGAAATGTTGGTGTGCAACATGCATTTGTATGTACCTGAAATAATAAACTGGAGGACCGAAGCTGATTTAAAACAAGACTAGGGTGAATAGACGTCTCGGGTCACCCAAGGCAGTTCCAGTTTCTTAAGGCGTGTGCCAACAGTTCACAAAAATATGCAAATATGTCCCAGTTTTAGCTCTTAGGCTCACTGACTTAAATGTCTTCAATGGCCTTCTAGCTGTTCTCTCCACTATATGTATTTTACACATTTGCATACATTTACTGTACTTGTGCTTTAAATAACAGGACTGGCCTAAGTTGTGAAATAGAAGTGGTTCTTAGTCCAAACAGTTGATGGTAAAACCACAGGTTTCATGACAATTGAATGAGTAGTGGTGAAACTGATCACGGATCCTTACTCTACGGTTCGGAACGCATGTGACCCAACATTCGTTAAATAGAGTAAAAGATAGCTTTAGCACGAATGCGCTCTCGTTCTCTCTCCAGTTTTAGCGCTAACACGATCTCGCTCTCTCTCCAGTATCATATTAAAGCGCATTCTTGCGTATATCTTAACTTAAACTGCAGCTTAAGCAGCAATTTTGGATTGAGTCAAAGCGCAAATGACGCGATCCACGAGCAAACGCGCACCACTTCAGCAATTTTGACGCGCCGCCCACTCATTATTCAGTAATGCATTTAAGGCGACGAGAGATAGTCGGTCGAAATACTTCGTGATCGCCACCTCACATTTATAATGATCTGGGACTTACCCATTAGGCAAAGGTAGGCAATCGCCTGGGGCCCTGAGCTACCAGGGGCCCCCAAAAGGAAGGGGTGGACTTAACCAATAAGCCATGTCAAGTAATCATCAAAATAGTCGGGATATCCCTGTTAACGTTTTACGTTATTACATCAGTACGAAGGCACTCCCCCCCATTATAGATTAGAGTGGACCGTTCCATTAGCACCCTATATGCGCGAGACGAGTTCGACACCAGCTAGAGAAAGTTAACGCAGCGGCGGAATTAGAACTGCCCACAGCGAGAGTGTCACTGTGTGGTATAGCTGCAAAACAAGTTGCAGGGAAATAAAACAACAAAGAAACGCAGCTACACCAGCGGAGAGGAAAACAAACGATTTAAAAAAGATTGTTGCCAAAGTCTCTGCTTTTCCCCCACACAAACTCCACCGCTGCTCCTACAGCAGTAGCGCATCTCTCTCCCGCCAGACGCAGCACTCTCCCGGCCACTAGCAATTATAATGTGCCGGTGAGTATTTCTCCATGAACACTGACAACACAGTTATAATGACTGATGACCAAAACATCTGTCAAACAAAGAGCGCTGTGTGCTTGGTAGGAGAGGGCAGTCAGTTCAAAGGTAGAAAGGTTGTTTGACTCCGCTGCGCAGACCTTAAAGGGACGGTAGGCCTACACGAGCTTTTCTCCACCTCCGCCTCATTTTGAGCCAGGAAAAACCCTGCAGATGTATTTTTTTCCCTATGTTTTTCATTCCGGAATTCATTATTATTATTTTTTTAATTAGTGAGTATCTGTGTTTATTAAGCTTAGTTTTCCCCTGTCACTTTGACTGGGGGTGAAAAGTTGTGTGCTTTGAGGAAGAAGAAAAATAAGGGTTGCAGTAGAGTAAAATGGCGCACAGTTGGGGCCCCCATACATGGATTTGCCTAGGGCCCCAAATCACTAAATCCGCCCCTGATAATGACGATACTGGTCACATTTATAATTGGTCCACAAGACTCATCATGTTTGATGAGAGTTGTTCAAGAGAAGTACAAGCAGGAGTTCTGTTAGATGCTGAGAGCCAAAAGCTATTAATAAAAAGTCTCCACGGGATAGATCTTTATGTGTAATGCCATACAAGCTACACAGTCTTTGGCACTTCTCTCTTTCATTGCTTCTCTGTACTGTTCAGTGGCTACATTTAGAAAATATCTTCACTTCTAAAAGTGTGAATTCTGTGTGGATAATAAAAGATAATCACAGTGTCACTAATGTAGCTAATTGCTTCTCAGCGTTTTAATTTATATAAATAACGGGCATCATTATTTCTTTATTTCTTTGCCATCACTTGTCACATGTCTAAATAGGTTCTAGTAGACCACCTTCCCGAATCAGATCTGAAAATCAATTGAATCCTTCTTATACGACAGAAGCATGTTTTATCTTAATAGACAAGAGGTGACATTTTGCTGCCGTAGTGTGATTTAATAATGAGTGTGGACGATTATACTCTGCTGATCTTTGAGATGAGCCACCCTGCTGTTTTCACAGGCCGACACCAGATCCAATATCTAGGCCAATGTTAATGACCCCATTACTCTGGTCTGATGGCTTCCATGGGTTTGATGTAGCAATGGTGACAGCGTTGTTTACCCAAGCAAATGGGCACATTGACTCTAGGTGTAATCACTCTCTTTGGAGACCCCGGCCGATAGAAGGCAGAACCGAAAAAGCAAAGACATGTTTTATAGTTTCATTTGTGATGATACACCCAATCATTATAGATGTGGTCACTGGGGTCAATTGTATCACATGGCCTACGTTTACACTCAGCACCTACACAGAATCACTACAGGTGGTCTATTTTCAAGATTATTTTGTGCTCTTGTCATTTTTAGAGTTGCCAATATGAGACTTAGATACTTAGAGACTAGATACTTTACAAAGTAAAAAAAAAAGGCACAGAAATTATACAGTTTTGGGATGTTATGAGAAAATGATGACTGAAATTCGTTTTGGGGTTTCATTTTGTTTTTAATATGAGGAACATGAAGACACTGAAGAAACATAAAACGAAGAACCTACATAGCCAGGACATGATATAGACCGTTTCATCGGACGGCTGTTTGTTTATTGGTCTGGCTAGTGTCTAATAATATAACTATTTACATTTTATTTATTTTATGTTAAAATTAGTTTATATTATTATTTTATTGTATAATAAACGATTTGTTGAATTTTGTTGTGTTCATTTTATTAAATAAACATTTTGTTGAATTTGTCCTGTAGTTTTGTCGCATATTTTGTAAGCGTATGGGACATTGACATCTAGAGGTTGAGCTTGATATTGCAGTCTAAATTCAAAATATTGGAGAGGCTAGTTTAGCCATGTAACGGTTCTTTTGCTTGTTATCAGAAATAATCCACAAGCGCTCTATTGTTTGTGAATGTGTACCGGAAGTTAATGGCAGTCCACGAACGCGCGCATGCGCAGTGACTTTTGTTTATGTTGTTGCATTGAAACCGTCTATACAATATGTATATTTATACCATAGTCTGTTTGAATACTAGATACTGATTGGCTGGAAGGTGTGCGTTAAAACCATTTAATGCACAGGTAGTTCCAGTCAGTTTGATCAATGTTTGAAATTGACTGACGAAAATCACCTGTCTTATCAAAAATGACACCGTAAACATCATTAACAGCTTTAACTTTGCAGATGACCGTGGTATAAGCGGGATAATCCTAATTTTAAATTAGTTCTAGTTTAACATTTGAAAGCTTTCTTTGAAAAGACCCATTAGCACTGCATGTTTTAAAAGCGGAGGGGAGGTTTTACAGAATAATCCATTTGTAGCTACTCTGGTTTCTAAAATAAAATCACATTTGCCACTCTTACAGTTTATGTATGGAGGCACTGATTCTTTAACAATTATTATTACAAATTCAATTTCACAACACTCACATCACATTACCTTACCTTCCTACCCGCACATACATAAAACATGTATCTGAAAGCCATTGGGTCTGTTGTGATTTAATTTATTTCCCAAAGCTATCAAATTCAATTTTTTTAGTGCCTTAGAGGAGACCTGTATACTTACATGAATATTGATTTGACCAGGTTGTTTCGCGCATGCAAAAGCAGTTCCACAAAATTGCAATACACCATCAAACCGTTTGCTGATGGTCTCAAACAAGACTTATTGCACTGAGAGTCTATAACTTTCCATCAATGCCTGAGCATCAGACACAGTGTTTTCACTAGAAGTGACTTGAGACTGCTTAGATTTGAAGCGTCAGAGGTGCATGTCATCTCAGGATTTTCCCAGACCATCGACTGGCCTTCGTGATTTTGCCAAGAGACCTTGTAAAACGTTCCTCTGCAATTCATAGCAATGATTTCATGATGTTTTATACATATTAGTGTTATTTTAGTCATGCAAGCAAAATAGTGACAGTTGTAGATTTGTTTCAAATTAAAAACAGGAAATGAAGTTGCATGGTGTATACATGGTGCAAGCCTCATTAACGTTATTGGAAACCAGTATGGAGGTGTAAACCAAGAGATCTAGCCATGACTTGAGCAAATGTATGCGTTCAAGCAAAAATAAATGAGGTGTATGCCTCGGCATCAACCTCTAATGAGATAGTGTCTCATGAGAAATGCTCTCATACGTGTGTTTGAGCTGCTTGAGCCTAGCCAAAAGAGTAGCCACAAGCGTAAAATATATTAATAACCAGAGTGTGTATGCAAACGTCCTGCTGGACTTACAGACTGGGGACTTAGTCATCATAGAAGTGTATTTTGGTTGTGTAGAAGAGCACTATCTCTGTGTTGAGTTTGTTTTTAGATACTCCATGACCTCTCTTATCAGGCTTGCCAGGCTGACTGTGGCCTTTTTACAGTCTGCCCTAGCGTCCTCTAGCCACACTAATGTGGCTTCTATAAAGAGCCAATGTATCTGCCACAACAAATAGAAGGAAGACCGTACCTGGGGTTGGACTTTCTGCTGTGTGTATTTTTTGAGGCTCCATTAACAGAAATACGATATAATATACATAACTATGTCTTCTGAGGTGTATAAAGACCTTACATAATGAAGCGTTATATTTTTATTACCTTAGAATGAGCTATTTCTATCTACATACACCGCGGGTCCCCTCGCATTGAATTTCGCCATGTTATTTCTACAGTGGCCCTAAACGGACAAACTCTACAGAGCGCGTTTCGTAAATATGTTATCTCCTTCGGCAAACAAGCGAAAACGTGACGACATCTTAGTTCTGATTCAGCCACCGTAGTGTTTCGAACGGGAAGGGATGGAGTGAGCCGTTGGTTGCAGTTCGCAACCTCACCACTAGATGCCGCTAAATTGACAGACACTGGAACTTTAAGGCATAGGCCTACTGTATGTACTTCTGACATATGGGTGGGTTTGTTGATTTCATTAATTTATTTAAAGACAAAAGAAAACACTCAATATTTTTAGGGTGTATGTTGCGGATAAACTTGACGGTTGGAGTCAAGGAGGTGACATAGGCAAGCAGGAATCCATTTAAGGTAGAAATTTGTTGCATGCATACAAAGTGAAAAAAGTATAATCCTACAGCGCTGGCCCAAAAATAGAATACTGATACATGACAAAAAAAACAAAACGTTACATTATAGCAAAACACAGCTGTGCCTTCAATCTTTCAGGCTAACATGCTACACGCTATCTCAGGTGTGTTTACGCTACCCACACACACGCTATTGTGTTACAGTCGCCATCTTAATGGCTAGCTCGTCACAGACTCATGTCCTATTTTCTTTTCAGTACGAAAGAATACAGAGTAATCTTTTTCCATGAAAGACATACACGTTGTGGTTTAGGGCTTGTGAAGCATATCTTTCAAGAACTGTATTGAAGTCTTCATCATTTCTTCAACAACTGCACTACACGGACCTAAATTAGGGAACACATAGACAACAAAGAACGCAATGCAAAGAAGGATGATTTTGAGCTTTCTTTTGTAGCCCCACCGCACCACCGATGTAATTAATAGCCTTAATTACACTCCCATATCGACGTGAAGGTTAGGGGCCAACTAACTCATTACATCCAGCGCTTTGTGATCTTCCAGTTCACAATGCGAGCTTCACATGGCTGTCTTTGCCTGTTTCATCCAGATAATCTGGGCCTTTGTGTGGTAAAACTCATCATCTCACAAACGCAAGGCCATGTGCGGCTTTGATTTAAATTCGCAGGTGTTGCTGCCATCTCTTTAACTGCCCACGCCAACTGGAAAAACTCGCAGGGTTGATGCCATAGTCTCCCATAGAACGGCAGGATGTTTCATCTCAACTTCAGATTTGCATGAGGAGCTCGCTATTCAAACGACTATTCGCTCTCACAGTAATCAGTGTTGCTAACGCTCCGTGGCAACTGTTTTGTGAAGGGGATTTGAATGCCACGGGTGAAGAAAATATGGAAGCAGGTTAAAAAAGGTGTCTTTTGATTTGCTGTGTCCGTGAACAAGCATCTAAAATACCTCTAGAGAGGCAGTCCAGTTGTATTAGTGAATCGAGGCAGAAATATTAAAGGAGTAGTTCACCTTCAGAATGAAAATTCTGTCATAATTTACACGCCCTCTTGTCATTTGAAACCTGTATGACTTTCTTTCTTCTGCAGAACACAAAAGAAGATATTTGCAAAAATGTTGGTAACGGAACAACACAGCCCCCCAATGTAACCGATGCAAGTGAATGGGGGGCTGCTAACAACATTCTTCAAAATATCTTCCTTTGTGTTCTGTGGAAGAAAGAAAGTCATTCAGGTTTGAAAGAGGGCGAGTAAATGATGACAGAGTTTTCATTTTGAAGGTGAACTACTCCTTTAAGATGATTTAGGCTGATACAACATGCTAATGTGTGTGAATGGTGATGTGGTCATGTTTCATGTTTGAAAACAAATGAAGAAACTAGTTAGTCCAGATATTACTTGAGCAATTTCCTGTCAAATAATGCCAGTAACAGACCTATATATCTATATGCAATAGGCATATTATGTGTAAAAATAGTCTGTAAAAAAGGAACATTTTCAGTAAACTGGACAAACAGAAATATACCGTAAAATATTTTTTCCCTGTAAAATTATAGGACATAAGGATATATATTGAATTGTTTTCCCTGTTTTTCTTGTAAAATTGTTGCCTTTTTCTGTAATGTTATATTTTTTGACTGAATTTCAAAAATAAACTAAAAAAAGAAATTTTCTGGCAGCTGGGGCGCCAGAAATAAACGGTAAAATAACGTGTTTTCCCTGTAAAAATAGATTTCCCCTGTTTTCTTGTAAATTTGCAGTCTTTTTCTGTAATTTTACCATTTTTGACTGTCTTTCAAAAAATACATAAAAATCTGTAAAAAAAAGTGTTTTTCACAGTGTACAGTCAGGCTGTAGGTGAGCAGATCAGCCAGTTTTGAGACTCAATCATGGACTGGATAGTAACTACAAAGTTTCAAGATTTTTTTCGATAAACTGTATTATTTAAGGCAAACGTCACTATGAATGTCCGAAAGAAAATATGAGGGATGAATCTCACCAGTCAAACTGAAAAAATTCCTTTGTTCAGGCAAACATCCTAAATCCAGAACTTTCTTTTCTCTGATGCGTACTGAGTTTTATTTCTTAATGCCTTCAATCTTTCAAACTAGACTGCACCAAGCTCACCAAGTTTCCCCCCAAAGCCAAAAGCGCGTCCACGGGTCCCTTTAGGTAACGGCTCTTATAAATCCTTCCCTGATGTAAAGGCCCACTGCTTTAAAAATAAGGAGAAAATACAGCCGTTTGTGAGAAAGCTTAAGAGCAGCTCATTCATCACTAATGTGAAGGTAAAAAGAAACACGTTATCTTTTCACTCCTTACAATTCATATTTTCTTCTGCGCTCAATGTACTGTATATGATATGACAGAAGCATGAAACTATAACTCCACACTCTCTTGCCACATCATTCTGGAAAGCATATGTCATTCTCTTCGGAGCGTTTATCTGTTCAAATTGTTCTTCATTTCTCAAACGACTGCTGCTGTATTGAAAGAGCATTTTCCTAGTCCACTAAACAGATGTCTTTAATCAGTTTAGTGAAGAGCTTAAAGAATTACGTTTGAAAAACGTTTTTAAAGAGACAACTTCAGAAAGACATATTTATTCAAACCATATGTTGAATAAATGAATCCAGTGAAAATGGAGTGCGATCATTTGTTTGGTTGTGAATAAAGGGGTACTTCGTAACTTTTACCTGTATATCGTCATCTCTGTTTGATAACCTCGCAGATTACTAACTCATCAAGTCAAAAGATGTCAAAGCAACATTTCCAGCAACTTATAAATGATTATTATAAGCTTACTATTGGGAATTGAAGTCTGTTTAAAGTATTAACCCCCAAGACACCTCAAAATCAACAGTGTAATCTTAATAACTTTAGATACTCCATTGTAATTGCAGACATTGTATTATCTCTTTTCTTACCATACATCATAACTATTGAATTAAAGCTTTGTTCATTTTTGAAGGTAATTTTCAGTGGCATTGCAGTCTTACTCTTAATAAGCTCTCTGTATTGTTTAGTGTTGTTACATCAATAGTGTTTACAAGTTGATTATCTGCCATGATTTCTTCTCCAGCCAGTGTCTCAAAATGACATTTCAATATCTCTCCACTAAGACCTGAGATTCTCCGAGATGCATCCATCTATCGATTGCGTTGTGTAACACTTTTCATTACTTCTCCCCCAAGCTGTGAAAGAGCTTTGAGTTTTACACAAAGAAAACTTTGTCATCTTGATGTTTCACAAGAAATGACTGAAAAATAATGTGCGATTTAAAATTAAACTGAAATTGAACCTGGTTTCTTTTGCGAATACAAATCCCTGGTGTTATTATTCATTTATTTTATACCAAAGAAACCATGTGTTTGTCTTATAATCGTTCATCAATAAGTTGCTCTGCCTCTAGGACAACTTTAATTTTCACATCACTTCACAAGTTGTCACCCTTATTTTCAACCCCTCCATACAAATACAATATAATATACATAACTATGTGTTCATAACTAGGTGTATAAACAAATGTAGAAATAATAATGACGCGTTAGAATGAGCTATTTCTACATACACCGTGGGTCCCCTTACATGGCATATTGTGTCCACAGTCGCCCTAAACAGACAAACCGTTCTACAGAACACGTTTCGGAAATACCTTCTCTCTTTCGGGAAAGAAGTGAAAACGTGATGACATCTTAATCCTCTCTCTGCCTCCATAGTGCTTCAAAAGGGAGGGGTGGAGTCAATGCGGGTGTATATCGGCATCTTTGGTTAACCTTACTCAACATTGACATCTCAACTCAATCAGGGTATGTTAAGGAGACAGTTATGAACACAGATCTTTATATATTTGAACCAAAAACAAGTCGCAGATTGGAGCTTTGGCGTTTACCAGTTTAAAAAGAATGTGAAAACATGTTTAAAAGTAGTGCAGTAATGCCTTTAAAGGGCAGTCTAGACCAGTGGTTCTCAAACTGGGGGCCGTGGCCCCCTGGGGGGCCCCAAGATGGATCCAGGGGGGCCACAGATTTTGTTGAATTTTATGAAATATAGAAATTTATCATAGATTTTATGCAATCAAACATCAGAAAAATGACACCACCAACCAAAAGAATTGAGGTTCCAGGATTGTATAATTGAATGTATTTGGTTTAATTAAAATTCTAAGTTTAAGATTATACGTCTTTATGTGGGGGGCCGCAAAGCGATGCACTTAACACAAAGGGGGCCTTACAACGAAAAAGTTTGAGAACCACTGGTCTAGACAAGCAATTAAACTGTAATTGGAGTTTCACCCAGGCCTTAGCTTCATGAACTCCACAGCTTCTGGGACAAAGACTGCAAGACTAAAGTTAAAGACATAATGAGACTCACCTCTTTGTAGATGCACTTAAGTTAGAGGCTTGTTATTTTGCTGTCGTAAGCTTTATTCTATTAATATACTAACAGGATTAGGTACGAACTCATTAAAACATGATGATTAAATCAGAGCGATATGAATGACTAGGTTTTGTTCATTACAAAGTTCCAAGGAGAAACTACGGAGCTTGATTTCTTGGCATTGCTCCTGCAGCTACATAAGATGTACGTATATCAGAGGCCGAATAAAATGAAATTCAGTCATCTGTTTAGCCGATAGGGTCATTCTCCAGGTCGTGTTTCATGACACTGAACTTATTAACACAAAAGCAAGGATTTGAATTAAGATGAAGTCAAATTAAAACTCAATTCGCTGTGATTAATACAAAGGCTGACAACGAGTATCAAATTGTGTCAGCAATTAAGCGTTGAAAGGACAGCGTCTTTCATTGAGAGAACCCCCCCCCTGCTTTGAGTGATGTACTGTTCTAGATTTGAATCTAAAATGTGATCACTGCGGGCTGAATTAAGAGGTTTAAAGATTATTGTAAAATTGGAAAGAAAATGGGCTTTTGGTAATCTGTTCAAAGACAAACTCTTCTTTGTACTTGCTTGTTATTTCATACATTTGTAGAAAATCAACTACCGTGATGTTGCCCTTGGACACACAACATGTCTATCGCAATACAAGGTTTCAGTTTTCCACTCCCTGGTTTGCTTTTCTTTTTAATGACCCTCCCGAAGGTCTTCAAGACCTTCAAAAATAAGTATTTAATCTATCACAGTCCATAGACGTACTACTTTTTTAATGCAAACTGATTTTTATACAGTATATTGGCTGATAAAATCAGGGATTTTTTACTTACTGGGATTTCTTTATATTTACACAACCTGTATTTTATGACTTCTTTTTTATTGAGAAGTGTCTCAGTTTTTTGTCCATACAATGAACGTTATTTGCTTAACCAACATTCAAAATAGTGTCCTATAGATTTGAAATGACGTAAGGAAAAGACAATCATGTCGTGTTTGGGTACTGGGTTCTAGGTTGGTTACTGGCACAGGTCAATGAAGCCCTCCCTTCTATTATAATGCTCTGATCTCCAGTTATAGCTATGGGGTTTCTTGCTTAAATTCATATTCAATTCAAACTTGTTGTGACCTAAATCATGCAGTCAATGGGGGATTGTCCATTAAAAATTCTCTTGCCTGGCACACAACTTCATCTGTGTTTGGGACTCAGCAGCTGCCAAGGGCTTAACCAAAGTACAGTATTTCTAAAGCTCTGGCATTTACAGCAAAGTTTGTCTTCCCATAGAATAGACCTCTTCATAATACTTAAAAAGTCAACAATTAATAAGCTCTTCAAAAGTGCTACACATTGCCAAGCCACGTGCACTCTTTAATGCTAAAAAAAAAAAGAAGAGCAATGACGGGCTTTTGAAATAAGGCAAGGTCCAGTTCCTGCATTGATATTCCATTTGTCAGTGTGGGCATATTGAATATATGGACTCATTTTCACCTTTTATTTGATTTGTTTTATTTCCAGTGATTATCATTGGTGTCGCAGTTATTCTCAGCTCTAAAATCTTCTCAAGTCAGCCCTATTCGGATGGTAATTGTTTCTCGTCTGTAAAAATAAATCTGCATGGCTCTTCGGTGATAAAACTCATGCATTCGGACAAACATAACTTCACGGTGGAGGTGTGAGTTTGTAATCCTGCGAACCCGAAACATGCACTTCCCACGTGCTCCGTCACATGACAATTCGCACAGATTTAATCATTATAATGGAGTAAAATCGATCTTTAAAATGCCAATATTGAATGTTTTCATGTTTTTTCTTGTCTTCTTTCTGTTCTTATCATCTCGCTCTCTGTAAAGCAGCGATCCTGATGTATCGGTCGAGTTAGCTAGAATTTATGTGAACTTGTTTGTGTATATGTTGTATGTCACGTTAACAGCCGACACGTATTAAACTCTGTGTCATCTGGTCATCATACAGACACGTATGATATCATTCATACATCTGTATCATATCATACAGCTGTAAAGGGTTTACGTTTATTTGCGTAGATCCACGATAACCACAAAAGTTGTGCTTTTGTAAAATAAAGACTCTCTGCCGTCCGTGAACTGTTTCTCTCCGTTCGCAGAAGCGCCTCAGGTGCGCGCGTGATGTGATGTTATGCGAGTCATGTTGTGCTGTTTATGCTGCCATTTACGGTATTTTCAATGCATCAGATGCTATAATCCCCGAAAAGAGCAACACGGAAACGTATTCCCAGCAAACAATTTTTGGTTCCCAGAACGTTCCCCTAACGTTAGTTTTTGGTTCCCAGAACGTTCCCCTAATATTAGTTTTTGGTTCCCAGAACGTTATTTTCTGGTTATTTAAAAAAAACCCAGCCTGCAACGTTCTGGGAACGTTATTTTCTGGTTGCAAAAATAAAACCGGAAAAGAACGTTCTTAGAACGTTATTTTTTGGTTCTCAAAAAAATAACCAAAAGGGAACCAAAAACTAACGTTAGTGGAACGTTCTGTGTTTGCTGGGTTTTGGATTTAACACCTGTTATAAACTCAGAGATGTGGATTCGGACGGCAATTCAATTACCGCACGACCTTGGTGTTTGTCAATTAACAGTAGGTAATTCGGCCGTGGATTTTTCCGCGGGTGGTGGGAGAAAAACACAGACATTCTGGATTCCGACGGCAATAAAATCACCATTTACCCCACCGTAAATATCTTACGTCCCTGTGAGAAACAATTACCGTCCGAATAGGGCTTTAGGCACTGCTTCACTTGCCCTGAAGGAAATGATCCACCCCATTAACAGCAGATCTGTTTGATTAACGTCCATTGTTTCAGCTCTAAAAACTCTCCAAGCTAATCCGTTCTATCTCTATTGCTTTATCTTCCAGCATGTGAACTGATGACACAGGGGATCCTGGCTCTGGTCACATCTACAGGTTGCGCCTCAGCCAGCGCTCTACAGTCCCTGACAGATGCCATGCACATACCACATCTTTACGTCCAGAGGAACGCTGAAGGATCGCCCCGTACTGCCTGCCAACTCAATCCAAGTCCCGACGGAGAACGCTACACGCTCGCGGCACGGCCGCCCGTCCGTCTAAGCGATGTAATGCTGACGTTGGTTGGCGAGCTGCGCTGGCAGAAGTTCATCGTCTTCTATGATAGTGAATATGGTGAGTGATTCACCATTCCACTTCTTTTGGATAGCATGTTTTATCGTTGATGAAATGATTTATTTGTAATTCTCCTGATGGTTTACAGATATAGCTATGGGTTTTTATTTGTAGGTGGTTTATGCACGTTGATCTTTTCATGCTGTATACTGTACACGTCTGTTATTCATACTGTGTATGATGGCGTACAAAGAAGTTGTAATATTCTAATAAAAGAGACCTTGCTATTTATTTAGAACTTCCCAGTTGATCTCACGAAAAGGAGGACGTTAAACTCTATTTTTAGGACCATCATTTTTTGGCACGGTGATATTTGGTATTGCCACTAGCCGTGTTCGTAGCACAAAATGTTCATTGTGAAGGAGCTTAATGGGTTCTCTTAAAGATGCTGTCGAGTGTGTTTGTAGTTTAGAGCTCCACACAGGTGCAGCACATGAAGAAAAGTACTCACATTGATTTTACTTCATTTCCATGAGACAGACAGACAATGGGTGGGAGCAGAAGATGTACTATGGACATCCGCTCATCCATTCAGAGCAGCCGAATTGAGCAAAATCACGCCCTTTGAGAATTGTTATGTTGAAAACATATTCAGTAAGCTAGTCATTGTGAGATCATTTTGAGATCATACCAGTCGCAGAGTAGATGATAATGGCAAGGAATTGTTTTTATTTCCAAGTGGGTTACCCAAATGAAATGAGAACGGTACACACAAAGCTGTGAACAAAATGAAGAGACCCACACAGGGAAATGGCTTCTTTTAACGCTCTAAATCTAGTCAGGTTTTGCATTATTTTCATTTACATAAGAGACACTATTAAAACATCTTTGTCTTAAAGAGGTAGTTCATTCCCAAATTAAAATGATTTATATTTACTTCTCCACGCCATTAAACTGTTTGACTTCATTTCATCTGTGAAACAAATGAAGATGCAGAACCATGGACAGGCACTTTAAAATTATTTTTACATGATTTCTTTTAGTTAACAATCGCCTTAATACTAATAAGCATTTAATAATAGGGTTCATTCTACTGTATATTTTTGAAATTATTACAGCCACAAAATAAAATAGGAGATTAGTCTTTAACTAGCCTTTCTGGGTGTATTGTGTCCACTCCAGTCCATTGTCTGTTGAATTTCATCAGAAACAGCAATGGGAGAGAGTGAGAGAATGCAAAGACTAATGAAAATTGGTTTATTTCATATATTCATTTTGAATTGAACCAAAAATACATGAAAAATATTAGTATTGTTTCTTTTAACAGGAACTTGTTACAGTACTTTCACATACTTCTAACAGTATTCAAGATCCATTGCAACTTTTTTCTTATTTTGACCAACTGGTCCTGTTTCAGTTTTTAGGAAATAAAAACAATCTTTTTATTTGGGAGAAATGTCATCACTAGTTGGCGGAATGAAACAAATGTGATCATTTTACTAATTTTATGTACCCCAAAATTGTTTTTGGAGTGGTCCTTTCATTTTTTTTCTGTGGCTGTCTATCCCATAAATATATTTTATATCACCCTCCGAGGGGATATTATTTATTATTAGCGGATATACGACTGTTATCCATTAAAAAGTCACATTATGCTGTGTTCCTACCAAACGTGAAGCATCGCATTCCTCGCTCTTTATTACTTGCGAGTGACACGAAAAAACGCGGTGTGTGACGCGGGTGTGTCTTCACGCGTACGGACATGTCAAACCAACACAGTCTCAAGGGAATTTGTGACATTGTCACGAACTGTAATCTAATAATTCGCGTTAATCGACATGAATTTTCCCCTTTTTTTCGTGTCACCCAACATGACATTCAATCAAAAATATTTTAAAGGGGTCATATGGCGCGAATACGTGTTTTTCTGTGTCTTTGGTGTGTTATAAGTTGCACATGCATGTATTAGACACATAAAATTGCAAGAATTTAAGTGTGGGAACAAAAGATGCATTCTATCCAAAAGCGAATGCTCACCCAGACCTGCCTGAAACGCCTCGTGTAACCACACCCCCACAAATCTACCTCAGTTCATGAGTTAGCCGTGTCATATGACCCCTTTAATACACAATATCTTTCATATGTATAAATATATATCAACACAATCTGATGGGAATTCCTACCTATTTTACAAGGTGGCTCATTCGTGTGAATTCCTATTTCCTACGATCTCATTCATATGTTTTGTTATGATTTCACTTTTGACGTTAGGTTTAGGGGTGGGGTTAGGGTGGCGTTTATCGTTGCTTTGACACCTTGTGAAACTGGCGTTTTTAGCAAAATTAGCCTTTGCAGCTGTGATTTTAAGGTTTGGGGTGAGGTAAGGTGTTGGTATATACGACTTATTTTGATATCAGGTTATAAATATATAAATGGACAGACACACGCTGTCTGCGTATTGAAAGTCGTGATGGTGACATGAAAAAAAGTTGTGCTGAGTGGAAATTCGTTTCCATGAACACGAATGAATGGATTTCAAATTTCGTGCCTATGCCATGAACTGCCTTGAGACTGGGTAGGTGTCAATGAGCTCTTAGCGCACATTTCTCGCTTGATCTGAAATTTTTTCTCTTGCGCGGAAGATGCGCTTCATGAACATTTGCGGCAATGGCGCTGCCCGATTTGCATCGCCTGGCTTGAGTTTGCGTGTATTTGAGTCTTTGCATTGACTTTGTATGTTATTTACTCACGCAAACCACCTAATTTGCGTTTGGTGTGAACACAGCATTAGGACTTTCTTATCATGTATCGAAATATTGTATTATATTACAGAATTACCAAAATTGGGCCGTTTAGACTGGTTCAACTATGCTTGTATTCAGAGAAAACTAAGAGGAAAACTGAAGTAACTGTAATGTTCATACTATCCATACAGAATGGTTATTTGTCACATAATTTAGCAGATTTACAAGGGGTGAGAGTTCGTTAAAATTAGTAGTTTCTTTGCAAATAAGCATGGCTACACTGCTCAGAATAAATTATACTGTATGTATATGTAGCTACTGTATAGACTGTATGCCAAGCCCTTCACATATTAAGAACATGCAGTATTTGGATATGAATTAGAGCAAAACATGTTACCAGTTAATGAGTCATTTGTTCACCTCTGCACTGGTATAAATGCATGTTGTCCTTATTAAACACTGAGCTGGCATATACCAATGTTGTTAAAGCCTGATGTTTCTGTGGGGGCTTCTAATTGAATTTTTTTTGCATACATTTAATCCTTATGGAAGACACAAATTCCACTGCTGTGGGATAAATCTATACAACGTTATACAAACGTCAAGATAATGCAGTTATAAAGGCCTAGACTTAATAATATGCATATAAATATAATGTACTCTATTGCAGTAGGACAAATACAGTATGTTCTTTTTAATATGTGTTCTCCTAGACAGAAATGTTGGACGTTTTCTACTCAGGAAAAAGACCCCGATATGCTCATGTGTCTCCTTTGAAGTTTAAAAAGACATTTGTCTTTATATACCTTATATTTATGTGTTTTATGCGTATACACATTACCTTTATAGCTTTGTACTCTTACTGTAAGTCAATAAGCTCATTTGTGTCTATTGCTTTTATCTTTCCCACAGATTTTTTGTAGAATCTCGGTTAATACTTTGCAATAAAATATTCCCTTAGGTTTAAATTGTATTCCTTGCTCACTTGTCCAACCACTTTATTACCACAATGTCATTCAAAAACAAATAATTTCCGAGCCGGTAGACAAAGTCAGTCAATATGTTTGCACATGACATGTAAAGAGATCACCAGCGGAGGTCTGATTAAACCTCAGAATCGCTGCCTGTTAAACAAGCCTGTTTTCTGGTTTTGCCAGCTCTCACCTAACAAAAATGACAAAACACCGCTTTGTTCGAGGCACAAAAGAGTGAGGTGCTTTAGTTTGGAGTGCTTTTTACACAATACCTCACCGCGGCGCGGAAATAATGTGAACGCCTTCACAGAAATCACTTTACATCACAGATCTGAAGTATTGACGTGTCATTACTGATGACACGCAGCATATGTACCCAAGCTCCAGGATTAACACCCAACAAGCACCAAATGCGTGTAAAATATAAAGACGACGTCTATCCGCAATAAAGAAAACATCTGTTGTGAACATGTCAGTTTAACACGCAAAGCACAAGTAATCGTTCTTACACTTAACTTGACCCCAAATTTGGTTTAACCAATGGCATGAGTTCATTACACCAAGATGCGCAAATGTTTGGGACAAGTGTTTGGAAACAATCATTATTTTGATTCCGTTCTTTTTAATATCTACATTTTTACTTTTATCCAAAGTGACTTAAAGTTCATTCCATCTATACATTTTATTATGAGTGTGTGCCCTGGGAATCTAACGCATGACCTAACCCAACTAAACTACTGGAACACTTGATGCAAGCGGTGCAAAATTAACAAATTTCAATACCAAAATATGAAGAACAAAGGGTTGAAATTAGTGTTAGATCTTTGTTTTTAATAAAGGCACTGACATTGATATACAGACCCTTGCATTTCTGCTACGGTTTATTGTCTGTGCGCTCACAAGCAACATGCAAGCACATCCATGTCCTCCAAATATCATTGTCTCCGATGAGCAAAGGCATTTAAAATGAGGAGAAGAAATGGGACATCTATTCAAATTAAACCTTTTGTAGGACCTTATTGGAAGCAGATGGGGCTGGGGTCTGGCAATCCAGGGCTGAGCCTAGACCGGACTCCCACTGACAGCTGAATGATGATGATTAAAGAGTGACCTTGGATTGTCGTGTAGTCTCGTCTGTCCTTGCGTCTCCTTTTTGCTCTCCGTTCACTGTCACGAACACATACGCACTGTCTATTTCTCTAACATCAAACACACCCAAGAACAAAAACTCACACAGCCAGGCTTGTGTAATGTGTCCCGCTCCCTTCCTGAGACGCTGATATCTGCTTCTCTTCCTCGCCACAGCCCAGCAGGGTGAAGGATGTATCAAAGCTCCATCCATTTGACAACTACGACCACTTGAAATGCAATGTTTTCTGTATTTGCTTCATCACCTACAAATGAATAAAAACGGAAATAAAAATACGAACAGCATGCAGGTCTAACAGTAGTCGCTCGGCCGTCCACCGCGCTATAACTTTCACAGTTTGCTGTTGATGTATTATTCCAAAGCGTTCTCTCACACACGACTTCCTTTTTTCAGTGACTGTCATTCACAAGTTGACTTATGAGAATTTTGCTTCACAGACGCCTCCTGTATTACTTCCCTCTGCATTTTTGTGAAGCCAAAATTGAGACGCCCCATTGTTTCTTACACAGCAGCTTTTATTCTTTTTTTATTCAGCAACTTTCTTGCATCACACCATTTATCCCACCAGAGAAAGAGAGGGAGAGTGCCAGACTGGAGTCTTGCTACTGTCTGAGGTCCATCAGTTTGAAGCATTTTTGCATTCTGAAACGCAAACAGCACAATTTATAACAGTGCATGAATGAGTTGCATTTAAGGGGTACTACCACGGTGATGTATAAATACATGTACTACAGCAACGCATGCTTACGATCCATTTTCCCAGGAGCAGACAGGTTACACGGCAGGCTTCGCATATCATCAGTGCCAAGCCGGCAGACGACTGCTAGCTATGATACTTCACCAGTGCTCTTCGTGCAAGGAGAAGACCACACAGCATTACTGCAATGTTTTAGATGCTGCATTTATGATTGTGAGACATTGGCTTTAAACATTTTTAAAATGTCAACTGATAAAAGATCTGTTCTGGGTTGCTAGCCAGTGTTAACACGGTATACTTAGTTGTAGACAATACATTTTATTTAAACGTTTCAATTCATCTTTGCATCTCACAGGCAGCTCATACATAAATGGTATTGTTGTTAGAGAGGTACGTATGCACATCTTAATAATTACGTTTGCAAAAGAAAAATGTTGAACATTTCACTCAAATATTTTAATGTACGATATGTCACAATAATTCTTCCATGAAACACAAAAGATGTTTAGCTGAATGCTTTCACATTATTGGAAAATGGACACTGATTATCTCAACATTTGATTATGGGAAGCACGAGCTAAATTTTCAGCTAATAAACCAACCTGATTTTACGGGAATTTGTAACTATTTTACAAGCTAGCTAATAGAGTACCTCAGGGATGACTTTTTCTTGTAGGCCAACCCGGAAGTTAGCAACATGCTGGTTCCCTTGACCAAAAGCCTATGCATGAATGTTCATGATGTTTACACGTTTTGTCTATCAAGATAATCTTTACAGATTAACACAATATTTGCAATTTTTTAAGCCTAAATACAATCGGCAGAAGTAAAACGCTAACATGAGGCTATTAACAGACTACACGTCGGTCACTCGATATCAACGTCACCACCACCAAACCTCCGACAACGTTTTCAAACTTTATTAAAAACATGTCCCCTGGTAAGTAATTACGCCGTGAATGAATGCCCAACCATGTTTTTAGAGATCTGTGCCCACGTTGCATTCTTTGCGAGAGTTATACTGTATGCGCGATGACATCCAATGTCCCCGCCAAAGAATGTGGTCGCTTTTAGCAACTTTGTTAGCAACTGCTGTATTAAAGACACAATAAAGGTTTTAAAAATCACAAGCGGTGTGTTTTATGTCCTAGATTAAAACGTGAAAATATTTTGCGGTTTTGTTAACCACAGACCTTTTTTTATCGAATCCCATTAAAAAACCCATAGACTATGGGGCGATGGAACCTGAAGTGTTAAAATGCTAACTCGCTTCCGGGGTTTGCATACAAAAAAATATGTCATCTCTAACCCCAAACCCCACCCCTAAACCTAACATCACTGGTGAGTACACAAATTGTACTAAAACATACAAATAAGATTGTACGAGTTCATACGAATTAGCCACCTTGTAAAATTACAAGTTACAAATTCCCAATATTGCGTAGCCAAATGGATCATTCTGAGTCTAATTTATGGAGGCCATTTTCCACATATTTTGAGTTTAATTGTGTTTTTGTGTCTTAGTGAATTATAAATTGGCACCATAGCATATTTTGATCTTTCAAAACTCATGTAAATGTATTTAGTTTGCGTTAATGTTTTTGAAGTCATAGGAACTGATGTTGCTGATCGGTTTGACCACTTTTGTTGTGTTTTCCATGCATGGGAGGTTTGTTTTGGCCTCGTTTGCATCTGCATAATGCAATTCATGATTCAATTTGTCTCAATATTTTAGCACCGTAAGTGCGGTGAGGTTTTAGTATTTTCAGCAGGCTTTCTTTGAAAGTAATTCTGCTCTAATTGCACGTAAATGAAGGCATTGCTCACCACGCAAATGAATGAATTGCTCATTGACACCCCTCACTCTTCATCAATTTTAATTCTTAATCAGGAGTTATTTTCAGAATCCACTTTGACAGCTCATGCATATTTAGGCAAATGTGTATAAGGGCAAATTAACATACAGAAAATCAGTAATGACTCAATTATGCAGGTCGACACCGCTCAGTTCAGCAACCGGACAAGCTTTTTACAGTATCTATGTATTTTATTACATGCTGGAATAGATGGATGGAACACACCATGGCCACACTTGGCTAAAGGTATAGCTATAATACAGTATAACAGTAGTTCCACAGAAAACAAATCTTCATGCTCCACAATGGCATTGCAGTGAATTCATAGCGATGTTGATAACTCCTGGGGACACGTTTTCTATATCTCTGTTATCTGACACACTCAGTTTAGTTCATGGAGACATACAACATGTGCAGAGTTGAGAACCACTGATATAGAATATACAGTAGTTGCTATAGAAGTCAGATATGGAAGTACCTGACTGATCTGAACCCCCGCTGAACAGTTTGACCATAAGTCAGATTAAAAGCGTCTCTTTTATCATAAACCCTTTTCGGCGCGTCCGCAGCAGGCACGTATTTTGACATGACGCGTGATGCACATAGGTTCACGTGACGCGCTGAACACGTATGTTGAATTCCAGCTTCCCCTGAAGAGGAGGCACCGATCGCCACTGCTGAGAAGAGCTCTTGGAATTCAGGAGGTGATTTGTTATCTCTAATTAAACATTCAATGAACCCGCGAGTGACATTGTGTGGACACCTGCAGCTCCTGTTTATAGTACCTTTGTGTTTGCCTTCACCCTTTGATGCTGTTTTCCTTATTTTAAACCTAATTGGCCAGGGAAAAATGTGTGCAAAGACACGAGTGAGACGAAGGGTTGTATTTTAATGACCCCGCATCATTATATGCTGGCCTATGAGACCTGTGACAGAGTGGTCATTTGTGTTTGAGGAAATCTTTGAGCATGTTGAAAATCTGACTGTGACGTCATCGAAGTAATGCAAACATTGCAGCGCAGCAATTGATTAGTGATGGGCTCGAATATGCAAATACTTGAAATTGACAAAGTGTCTGAATAGCTCATACTTCCACAGATGCAGAAGGAACTTACTAAACGTATCTCCGTCTCTGGCAAAAGACTTTCCTTTGAAATCTTTTGCGTTCGCCTTCATCTTCTCTGTCACTCAAGACGCAATTTTATTCATCCAGGGTAAAAATTGAACAAGCTGGATGTTGCCTTGTGTTCTCTGACAGCAGAGCGATGTCAATGACATGTCAATGACAATGATGTCAACTTTGATCTAGTCCTGCTCTTGTCTAGAAAGCGTAAACCATGAAAATGATTCATTAAGAGCATCTTTTTAAGAAGGCGATAATATCTTACATGCCCATCTAGGACTGATTGCTTTTGCACTTGTGGTTTATTTAAACCATTTTTTAAATAATGATATACTGTAACTACACAGATTGACCTGTACATTGAGGGCTGCCATCTTTAAATTGCAGGTACATTACACACCTGTGATATATTTTATTGCTCATGTATACTAGAGAAATGTTATTCATATTATCTATGCAATTTCTGTACAGTACTTGTGAATGATTGCGTTGCATTTTTGCATGAACCATTACCATCCGGTCATCAATATTAGAATAATTACAAACCTGGACTCCTTTTTGAAAATTCATTTCGTGTTTTCCTTGCCACGCCATTTCCTAATTTACTTCTTACCTCTGTCTCTGTGTCACGTACGGTAGCACTTACAGCGATCATTCTTATTCTCCCAACCTGAGCAACATTGATCAATGGCATTGGCCTCAATTCTCCTTATTTGAAAGTCAGGTGTCTTCCGGGAATGCACTTTTCAGGAAAAGGAGTGTTGTGGCGTCTCTCTAGCACAGCTAGATTAGGCTAAGTCTGGTAATGAGAGTGAAGAAAGGTTCTGTCTTCTCTCATATGGCTCTTTAATGGGGGAAAGCCATTAGGCTTGTGTTCGGTGCATGATTGTTTTCGGCTCACTCAGAGGGAGCAAACCGTTCCCCTGGCCTTTTTACATGCCTGTCGTGGGCAGTTGTCACCATTTCACAGCATATGAAGTACATGGTGCAAAATGGTGTCTGTATGGTGCACTTGGAAGTTTTTGCAGAACAGTTTTGAGGATTTGATGGCAAACGCTTAAGGAACTTTTTGATATCTGACGTGGAGGAAACTCCTGGCTTTGTGTAGCACCTGCTGCTCTCCATAGTCTTCTGAGATATCAAAAATACATTTTTAACAGGAACCTCAATCATTTTCTCAGGTATGCTTTTACAAACCTCTGTTACGGCCATGTGATTTGCTGTGTAATTCTAGGTTTCTGAGAAAGAATAAAACATTTGCATGAAAAACTAGCATTGAAAAATGTAATAAAATGGACCCCTATTGAAATTTATTCAGGAGCACCAAACCCCGAAAAAAACTGTAAAGTAATTTCCGGCAGCTTTTGGATTAATACTTAAAAAATGTAATATTTTCAACAGTAAATTCATTTGCAATGTAGTCCTTAAATAATTAGCTAGTTAAGTGTTTAAACGCGTATATATTTATTAGCTTAAAAGCTGAAATTAAAACAATGTAAAATATGCTTTGCATATTTTTGTATTGGCAAAAAAAGGACACTAAACCAAATAAATTAGAACACTTAAAACGTTCATATTCGTCAGCTCATACAGTAGCATAATATTTTGTTTTAGCATACAATTCACGTATTTTCATTAAATAAGTAATCCGAATATTTTTTTACATGTATGCTGCTGCTGGAATTTATTATTATAAGAATCATCTTTTCAAAATGGACCTTAGCGATGTTCGTCGGCCATTTGCCGAAACTCCAACGCAATGTCATGGCATAAACGTAACTATTTTACCAAGTGGCTAATTTTGGTTATTTCGTGTAAATTCGTACGATCTCGTTCATACATTTTTGTATGATTTGCTTTCGCGCCAGTGACGTTAGGATAAGGGAGGGGTTAGAGGTGGGGATTCAGAATTGCTTTTCTTCTAGTAATCATACATTTTTGTACAATTCACAGTGTATGAATTCATACGAATAAGCCAGCTCTTAAAATACTCAACACAATCACATTTTCGCTGACTGGTTTAAAGTCTGCAAAAAAAAGATCACAATCAATTGGAGAAAATCACTAAACACTAAAATTTGGAATAATGTTTGTAACCAAACAGTTCTGGGGCTAGCATTAGTGTAGTAACTGTTTGGCTACAAACATTCTTCCAAATATTTTCTTTGTGTTCAGCCGAACAACAAACTTTATATAAGTTTGGAACAACTTGAGGGTGAGTAAATGATGACAGAATTGTAATGTTTGGGTGAACTATCCCATTCATTTTATAGATCCATACTCTTGTGTATGTTGTGTGTTTCTGTCTGTCACTCAACATTGTGTTGATGATTACACTAGGAGTTTGCCCTTTCACATGTCAATTACCTTGTGTCGTCACAACGTCATCTTCTCTTCATTGCTGAGCCGAGGTTACAGTCATAACCAAGACATATAACATTATCACAATGTCCGCATCACCAGACATGACACGCAACAATCAAAAAATATCTAGAATCCTTTGTAGCTCATCACATATGGTCGTCACAGCTAGTGTGGGTAACAAATCTAAATAAAAGGCAAAGAGTTACATTCTGCACACGTCGCACAGCGTACGGTGTGAATTATTTATTATAAGAAACATCTTTTCATATTCTGACAATGGACCTTACTGATGTTCCTCCGCCGTTTGCCGAAACTCGGCATATTCTGAGTTTCGAGAATCCCTTTAGCCAATTGATGCTTAAATTCTGCTGTCACCGACTGCTTTGAAGTCTCAATATGAATATTCTAATAATAGCAAACGAGTATGAATGACACCGGAAAGCACTGAATAAAAATGAGTGGAAATGTTTGTAGAGTTTGTGATCTCTTTTTCAAGCCGATGTGACAATAAATACGGATTATTTCACAGCTGTAACTCAGAAAGTGGTAACAGGGTAAATTCTCACTGCGAATGCCGAAGAAAAGTTGTAAAAATCCAATTGTTGCGACAGCATATCTCCGATACCAGGTAAACAGCATATCTCTGTTGGCATAAAGACAGCCGATATATTGCAGATATAAGTACATCTTAGTAAAGAGCAGTGGCTTTTCATCTTTATCTAGAAATGTCTACTCATTTTTGGATGATCTTTTGATGCTCTTAATGTTGTAATCCCTCTCTCACATTCTGGAAGTGACTTCTGTACGACAGCACCTACACTTACAAATGCTTGATATCCCGCCTTCAACACATCAGTAATAAAAATCTCATTAAATGCAAATCTGACATTTGCTTTGTAACCACTTCAACCTGCAGCCGACACCGAGCTTGCGAAATATTTCAGCTGCTGTGAATATAGCGATGTGAATGACCTCTGGTTTCTGTATCAACGACATGCTGTGAATATTAAAGGGGTCATATGGCGCGAACACGTGTTTTGGTGTGTTATAAGTTGCCCATGCATGTATTAGACACGTAAAATTGCAAAAATGAAAGTGTCAGAACAAAAGATGCGATCTATCTAAAAGCGAATGCTCACCCAGACCTGCCTGAAACGCCTCGTGTAACCACACCCCCACAAATCTGCGTCAGTTGGTGGTCTGATTTGACTAAGACCGCCCAAATGTGTTCGCAAGTAAGGTGGGCGTACCTGTCAGTACAATTGAAGAGGAACCTGATGTTCCAAATATGGTAAGAGGCGTTACATTTCCCTCACACGCTTGCAGTATTCCACCAATCACTACGCACTGGTGAACTGGCCAATCACAGCACACCTCGCTTTCAGAGCCATGAGCTTTGTAAAAAAT
Source organism: Triplophysa rosa (assembly GCF_024868665.1). Taxonomy (NCBI): domain Eukaryota; kingdom Metazoa; phylum Chordata; class Actinopteri; order Cypriniformes; family Nemacheilidae; genus Triplophysa; species Triplophysa rosa. Next base: position 21,935,713 of record NC_079907.1, on the reverse strand, counting down.
CTCAGCGTTTCAGAGAGGCGGAGCAAAGAGGAGATACAAACATGCACAGTGTGTGGAAAATACAGCGTTTTTCAACCTTAAATCGTGTATACACATTGCGTTACATCTAAAACAAACCATAATATTCCCCCTTTACATATGACCCCTTTAAGGCGCATGTTTTATCCCCCTACTCTGTGACTGCTCTGTCAACTTTTCTTGTACAATGATAATTGCAACTCATTGTAAAATCAACATAAAGGAAATCATTTATCTTCTCTGTTCATTCGTGTTTTTTTACCCAAAGTATCCATCACGGACCCTGATCTAGAATCAGCCACCCCAGTTCAAAGTATGATCGTCTTCATTATACAGTACAGAGTAGGCAGAAAAAACACTCAGGTCAGCAGAAAATCCAAAGTTTTAGCCCTATCCCAACTGTACATGTAACAAAAATGTTCTCTTTTGTTTGCTTTCTTCAAGTTTAGCCAAAGGAGATCAAATGAATGCCAAGTGAAAAAGCTTACCCAGGCATCCCCTTGGCATTAAGTAAAGGGTAGGCTATACGTTTTCGGTTAGGACACTTCATTTGTGTGTACATTTCATTTGTACCTGAGATGTGAAATGAAAAGGAAATGAGAAAAGGGAAATAGAGAGTCAACTGAGCAGAAAGGTTACATTATTCAAAGAGGGACCACAACCTAGCTCATATGCTTCACTGCAAAAGCGAAGCAAACGTCCATCATTTCAGCATCTTTTGATGTTACACTTAAATAAGGCATCTGTAGAAATATCCTAACATCGCACCTGAGGGACTAACTTATTTATATGGCGCATATTGCAGCCGCAGATTGTCCCTGATGGTCAAACACCAGATGAATTCGAATGGAAAGCTCCTTCGCTTCTGTTTGTGAGATGCGTGGCGAATATATCCTCATGTGTCTCTTTGGAGCATAAAATCACTGAAATGATTCCTGGAAACTGGAACTTTTACGTATATGTTCTATTGGCCTCTTCCCAGGATACGAATTTGTAACTCAGAGTTGACCAAACTTGAACATTGGAATGCACCAAGATGTATTATTATTTCTTTTTCTCCTGAGCTTGCGTTTCCGGTCTGAATTGCAACCAACAGCTCACTCGGCATGGCAAATTCCATGCAAGGGGACCCGCGGTGTATGTTGATAGAAATAGTTCATTCTAAGGTGATATAAACATAACGCGTCATTACGTAAGGTCTTGATACACCTCTGAAGACAAAGTTATGTTACATTGCATTTCTGTCAATAGCTGACCCAAAAACAATAATGTTTTGAATAGTGTGCGTTTCTCACCACCTCTGAAAGTGTACATGCATCCTATTTTAGGCATACGTTCTGTTTATATGCCGCTGAAGTTAACCACATACTGCATAATTCAGGAAAACAGGTGACTTTATACTGCACAGATCTATTCTGCTGAAGCTTTAAACACATGGCCAGAGGTTTTCATTTCCATGTCACAGATTTTGCCTGTAACTCCTGTAACGCTGTAAAAGTTTTCTGTTGTACGGAGCCGAATATAAAATAATAACATCTGCACGGTATATATCAAAACTAAATGAAAACCATGGATTTTCCAACCTCACTCCCAAAACAACTCTTATGTTTCATTAGAAGACGACTATATATTTTTTAATAAGCGTGTTTATGCAAACATCACTACAAAAACGTGTTATGAGTGGTTGCCAGGGCGGGGTTGCTAATGTGTTCTGATGAGGTTTTAATCATGTTGCCATGCAGTTGCTAGGTGGTTCTGGGTAGTTGCTTACAGGTTCAAGTCAAAAGAGCCCACCTTAAGTTTGAATAATATTGTGTTTGAAATAAATGGCTTAAATCCCCCTTGAGTTGTACTTTAAGTCTATAGTTTTTTTTCAGCCACGTTATCATCCGCAAAACCAATCAAAAGTAATAGCTCTACAAACTTCATTTTTTACTTAATCGTAATCGTGACACTTGCCTTAGTAAACACCCCTAATGAGTGCATGCTGACTTTTGAGGGGATTTCGAGGGGTAGTGTGATTGATAGAGACAATGACAAAGGATTATTTGCATTGTTCGCAATATCCGTTTACACCATAAGCACTTCAATGATGCTAAAGCTGCAGCAAAATGTTGCTGTTGAGCATTTGAGGGGGTTTCTTTAAGGAGTTAGTGGATTGTGGGGAAAACTCATGAAATGACCAAGTGCGCTGTAAATATCCCATATAAAATCAGATAAACACTGTTGTTAAAGGTTTAGGGGGACTTCACGGAATTATTTTATTTTTCATGATCCTGTTTTTTGAAATGGATAACTTTGGAAAAAAAACAGGTAATAAAAGCCCCAAATAGATAGAAACGGACACAACAATGCTTAAATAGCATCACACGATGAGACCTTAGAAGCTTATTGATAAAATGCCAAGAGTATATTTTTACTATACTTACACATTTATGCTAAAATATAGCCACATATATACATTTGATAGCTAGCAGCTTGCAGCTTTCAAAAACATGTTTAGACTAGATAAAAGAGCTTGACTAGCCTTCCTATTTCATGCGGCATATTAGTACTCAGACACATGCTTCATTACATTTGTCATTATATCTTCTGATAGCTTATCATTCCTGCAGTCTCATCTCATCAATCAGAGGGAGCAGGCAGCGCTCGACAGCATCACGCTGCTGGATGTCTACGGTAAGCTAGTTGTCTCAACTTCATCAACTCTATGCCCATCACTAAAACAAGCACTGCTCAGCCTGTCTTTGTACATGGGATGTCTCTTGGCTTTTGTGCTGATGCCTTCCTAGGAGGCTGGCTGTCTCTGTAAATGATAATCCACTTTATAAATTGCTTTTGACCGCATATTCATGGCTTTGCTTCCCAGAGACCGTTCATGACACAGTTTACTGTTACTCCTGTTAAACAGACGGAACGTTGTCCATATCAAAGTGGAAGGATAACATTGAATATATACAGTATATTGTTGGTGTCTCAATACTACAGAAATTGGCTGTGAAGTAATTCAAAGCCAAAACACAAATATATATATATTTATATATAGGGCATTTTAAATGAATCAATGTCAATGTAATGCAGTTTGTCTTTTTGCACTACTTGGGTGATTTTTTGGGTATCATTAAAAAAATGAAAGGTCAAGCCTCTTGAAAGCGTGGATCCTTTTTTTATATTTTTGGATCTTTTTGGCAAGAAAACTGGGATTTTTTTGTCCAAAACAAGGTAGCAAGTAACATCCTTTTGGAACGTGTGTTAAAATGCTGAAGACAACTCACTAGGTTTGGAACAGGGCTATCATGTGCAAATGCTTTTCGTCCCTTTCCATTTCCTTTCCACTGTGCGTTATAAAAAAGTCTGTGCTATATTATCTACATAGAGATGCTCTAAAAAAACCCTCAGAGGAAAGATGCCAGCCAAGTATGATTGAACACCAGTTAGTCCCCCGAGACGTTTACATCCATCACTACCTCTGTATTATTCTCTACACCTTTAACTACTGCCACCTACGTATTGAAGTGTAACTAATGGCTAGTTCCGTGGCTGTGAACAGCCCCAGACCGGCACGGCTCCTCCTTCCAACAGTGAAATATGGAAAAAGGCCTTGTTTTCTCGTCTCTACTGAAGTAGTGAACGGCCTGGCAGGCTGCCTCAGTCTGAGAATGGATGTGTCCTTCAAACCCATCATCCCTGTGGTAGAGCCCTCCTGCAGATGTGCATTACCACCGAGAGGAGCGAGGGAGATAAATCACTCTTTTTGAAAGGCCGTAACTAGGAGACGGACAGATCCTTGCGATTAGCACAATCCAAGCTCACACCTCCCTCTCTCTCTCTTTTTCATGACACTGCCGTCCCTCTCAGAGCGTACATTTTAGGAGCATATTAATGAGTCGGGCTGGTGGTCAGTCAGACATTGCCAGTGGTCTATATTTAACGCGTTTAGCTCGATGCACAAAGCATTGATTTTCTTATCTGTGAAATTTGTTCTTGAGGCGGAACATGTAAACACGGGGGAGCTGACAGATGTCATATCAAACACTCTTTATCTTCTCAATCGTTCCTTGAATTCATCACATGTACAGAGCACAAGAAAACTGTCACCTGCGCGTTCTCCTTCTCACTTCATTTCAACAGTCAAACATTTGGTTTCTTGTGAGGCACGGCTGATGCAACATTGTTGTTGCTATTTGCTAATGTTGAGGGACCCGAGTGATTCAAGTCAAAGACATGCAAATCATCTATTTTTTTCCTTTTAAGAAACCTTTTATATACAACATTTGAAGAAAAATATTGAATGAAAATACAAATACAAAACAGTTAGGCCAACCGATGATTCTCCTGTTGCTGAGCACTAATGTATACCAAATGGTATAAATTGCCTGGGACTAACAGTGAAATCTCTGCATGTGGAGTTGACCGTTTCTCCCATCAAACATGTGTGGCGTGCAGAAGACTGCACTTAAGCTGGCACGTGACCGCATTCAGCACACGAGCGCATTTTCATGACCGAGATCAATTCATCATGCAGTCCATCTGAGGAGATCTTAAATCATTGCTGCTGATGAGCGGTTTTTCAACTGCATTCATCAAGTTGCTGTTAAGATGCATCATGCTGCACATTTAAGCTCGAACTGAAATCATCTTGCTATGGACTACCTCAGAGATGACGTATTATTGTATGCAAACTCCAGAAGCGAGTTAGCATATTAAGATTTCCGGTTCCATCGCCCCAAATAAGGTCTGTAGCTGACAAAACCGTTTTAATCTAGGACATAAAACACACCAGTTATAACCCACTTGTGATTTTTTAAACCTTTATTGTGTCTTTAAAACGGCGGTTGCTACAAGTTGCTAAAAGCGACTGCTTCCCTTGGCGGGGAGCTTAGACATCATTGCGCATATAAATCTCACAAATAATGTCTCACACATGTCTAAAATCACTGTTGGGGATTCATTCACGGAGCAAACCAGGCAACACATTTTTAATAGAAAGTTGTTGGAAGTTTGGTGGTGGTGACGTTGATGTAGAGCGAACATAGTGTTGTCTGTTTATAGCATCGTGTTGGCTTTTTACTTCTGCCGATTGTATTTAGGTTTCAAAAATAACAAATATTGTGTTAATCTGTAAAGATTATTTTAATAGACCAAACGTGTAGACATCATGAACATTTGTTAATTACAGATCTTATTTTTTGCGATCTTCCAAAAGTCTGTTGGAAAAATGCATGGGCTTTCGTTCGAGGGAACCAGCGTACTTCCGGGTTAGCCTACAAAAATACGTCATCTCTATTCCACTCCATATAAGCAGCCACTCTTAATTAACTAAACAATTTGTTTTTATTCCAATCATGACAATTCTTAGAATACATTTTAGCATGTTAATGATCATGACATGTCAGTGTATTTGTTTTTTTTGGCAGAAATAGCACTGCTTTTAGTAGATTACGTTGGTTACTATGGGAATGAGATATTTTTTCTTAATTTAGCTCTCGCGATATTTTGCCCTGTTTAGTCAATCTAGCCCTAAACATCACACTAAAATATGTCATTTAAATAAACAAAATAAATGCCATTTCATGTTGACTGCAACTGTAAATATACCGTAGCTATTTAAAGAAAAAAAACGGATGCGATGTTTAAGGTTGTTCCAATGGCGGTGAAGTCCTCTGTGGAACTGTGTTCATTGTTAAACTGGTAGCTGGTCATAAAAATGTCTTGTAATCCCAGTATGCCCATTACACATTTAACTCAGCATGGAAAACTACAGGGCAGCCTGTTGACACCGCCCCAGGATGTCGTTTTGTCTTCTTGAAAAATATCTCGACTGCCGAGGATGTCCTCAAGGAAAAGGTGTCCGCAGCATTGTGTCTCTGGCATTCCAGTGTTCTGTCTGCCCTACCTCTGGTACATGCCGGTGTCTCCCCTTGCGAATCAAATATGTAGGGAAATACACTTGGAAATACTATATTAAATAATACATTTTCATATACTGGAACCAAGTGCTTATATTTTTTCCAGTTTGGGCTATAAAAAGTGGCAATTCCTTGAGCGAGTGTCTTGCGAGAATCTTGTGAACACGAGCATCTCTTTTATCATAAACCTTTACGACACGTCTGCAGCAGGCACGTGTTTTTACATGATCCACTATGCACATAGGTTCATGACGTGCCGAACACGCATTTTGACTTGACGTGATGGGCTACATACGTGTTTTTACGAGCTTCGCATTACTGGTTCCGCTGAAGAGGAGGCACCGATCGCAACTGGCATTATTCAACATATTGTAATATCGCAATATATTAACAATGTTTTATCCTGTTTCTAATATATCTTACATGATTTAATATATTGACAGTTAATATATAGCAAAATATATTTCCCTTGCATAAGGGTCACACAAAGTGTTACAGCATGACAGCAGATTGTAAATATGGCAATCAGTAGTAATGAGTGTCTTGATGTAAATGCTATATTGACAAGTACTCCAACTCACAGTCAAATGGCGTTCTTCTGATGTATGTTAATATCACAGTGTTAAGTGCTTCTTGAATGTGGATCTAAAACCTTCATCGTTAAACGTTCGCATGCGCGCTTAACTTTCACAATCGCTGTAGAAAAAGAAGCAGCAAGGGCTATCATTTGTGAACAAAATTTTCCCTGGTTGCATTCACAGCGGTATTGGGTTCCGTGAAGTGATGAAAGCCAGACGGCAGTGAAGCAATTAAAAAACAAACAACTGAAGGACACCGTGATCGGAGCTGTGTTTTTGTTGTCTGTCAAGGATTTCGTGATAATGGAGAAGTTGCGATTGAAAGAGCAAAAAGGAGGACTAAGAGTCAAAATCTTTTACAACAAAGTGCTACATATCACAGGGGCGGAGAAAAGAACACAACGCACAGACCGAGATGACAGTTAAATTACGCTAACATTAGCTTTCTGTATGTTTACATTTTGTAACACTTTAAATGCTGTTCTGTGGCATGTGTTTGCCCAGTCAACATACACTTGTGTCTCTGGTAGTTCTTATCGTGCTGGGTTAGACCAACACAATTTCACAGGAATTTGTAATTATTTTACAAAGTGGTTAATTCATATAAATTTGTAAAATCTTTTTGTATGTTTTACTACAAATTGCTTTTGACACAGTGATGTTAGGTTTAGGGTTGGTATTAGGGGAGGGGCTTGCTTTTTTCTAATAATCATACGTTTTGTGCGATTCAAATGCAATTTTGTGCGAATTAGTCACCTCGTAAAATAGTTACGAATTCCTGGGAGATCAGAGCTGCGTTTCCCGATAACGATGGATCTTAGCACTTAAGAGCGTTTTCTACGAGCCACTTTGCGAACGTTCCTCATCGTTTCACGCGCGTTTCCCAAAAATGCACCTAACACGACTGCACGTAGCAGTGCTTTAAGCGCTACTTACGAGTCGCTATGCTGAAATGTCACCTTATACAATGGCTCGTTTTTGTAGCACACGCTTGTTTCCGAAATGTTTAGGCTAATTATTTTCACCCGATTTGCATGTGGTAGGTGAATATTGTTTAAAGTGGAGGTAACATGCTAGTTCGTGCATTCTGACTTCTTTACACTGTTAAACGTGCTGGCTTCTTATGCTTAACATGGTCAACTTGTCAAAAAACGAGTTGAACGTATGACGTAGTATTTTTGTGCTCAATTCTCTCCGCCAGGGTTCGTACAGGGTTCGGAAAGATTCTTTCCGAACATGGATTCCTTTTTCATTACAAGGGTGCTCAGTCACAACAAGTCAGATATTGTTGGTCGTCAATTAAACATCCATCTTTCACACGTCTGCTCTTGCTTATGCATTTAAAAATGGCAAGTGTACACTGCATATTTCCAATGCTTACCGCCGGTTTGTAACTTAATTGATTGCATTTGGATTATATAAAACCATATTTATCTGGCTTGTTTGCAGAATGATGGCAGCATTTATTTGTGCTCTGTAAAAATTCACTCCTGTTTAGATGCGATTTAGATCCTCTTTAACCTGCCAGGTCCTGCATTCCCTATTGGGGGCTCAATTGTTTTTGTAAATCTTGTAAATTTGTGTGGATTATCTCACTGCAGACTCTGAGGTTGGCTGGCCTTGGCTTGAACTCTTAAAAACATTTACCTGTCCTTCTGAATCTGTCCAATAAATCTTATTTAAAAGTACTGAACCAAAATAAGCATACGCATGAATGCATCCAAGAAACGTTGAGCAACCTGCCCTTTGCTCAGCCCAGACAATTCTCCAAATGGCTTGTTGGCTGATATTTTGCGCACTACTCACAATATATACTGTATTCACATTCACAGTATCACATTACTCTAAAGAACCCGAGGGAAAATAAGCAAATGTTACAGACTGACATGTGCAGTACGTTTAGTACAAAAATAAGCCAGTGATAATTTAGATCCAAGTGTTCTATTGAAGTAAATTAGACTGTGGACATATTCATCAAAGTACATGGAGAAACAGATAAGCGTTTGGAAAGCCCAGAATTGGGAGTGGATCTATTATACTGTGTTGCAGTCAGTTGGGCAGGACATATTGTGCCTGTACACAGATGAACACTTTCCACTAAATATTTAAAAAATGTGGAATATAGTGTCCTACAGTCATTGAATACGCTGAGGCATGGTGGTTAGCATGTGCTCTTCAACACAGCTCATGTGGGCGACTTGAGGTTGATTGTGGCTTGTGACATTTCCTGCCTATTATTACGTTGTCTCTTCACTACATCTTTCCAATAAAAGACACAAATGAGGCTGAAAAATGATAACTGTGGTTCATATCATCATACCTCAAAATCCTCCCATTCTCATTTCTCATTTGTGACCCTGCCTGTGAAAGCCCAGCTAAAGTCATTTTTTGCTGTTTTCCACATAAATTCATCCTACAGTATACAGTATATAGTAAAAATATTAATCTTGATATATTTAAGATTGACTGAGTACGGCCATGTCAAAGTTTTGTTAAATTATGTAGCATCCATTTTGTTTCCTACGCTTAAATTGCACTAGAAACCACCTTTTTCAAGGTTGCTTGAGCTTCTTCAGCTTCGCATGCGCACACAAATCACGATAGCCCATCTTGTTGATATCTATTTTCTTTGGCCGTGTCACATTCAGATACAGAATTCAACTTAATTGATTGTGCAATTTAATATTATGGTCTGTTTTAACTTTCTAATGGTAAAAAACGAAGGATACAAGAATCCCCAGGTGTTTCTGCGCATTAGGCAAGCACAGATACAATTACTCAATGTTTAGGAAGCCTGGTTCCGGGTATTTTTTGGTCTAAATGATCAAATAAAATCATTAATTTCACCTTTTATCATGTTTTAAATCAAATTTGTAATACTAGCTATAACTATTTTGGCACCTTAAATCTCCTAATTACAACTTTGCGACAGAAAGATCACAGGCCATTTTTGCTGATGGTGTCCTAAAAATAATGTACAGACTATACTGTAGGTCATATTAAAATCTTCAATAATACATTTTTGACTCACGACCACATACGTGGCAAATCGAAGCATAGTATATTCACATTGTTGAGATCTCTTCTTAAACTCTAATATCTATGACTTAAAAAGCAAAATCGCTCTTCATTTAGTCTTAATGTTATTTTTGCCCTGCTTGTTAGATGTCTGACATGGAAAGGATGTGTAATAAATCACAACAAACTTTGTAGTTTGCTGTTGTGTTTGTGTTATCTGCTTTTTAATTAGGAGGTATTTACGCTTGGCCACTGCAAATAGCTTTGCAAACATGAAAAAAGCCAATGCAAATGTCCCCCGAGTCTCCTGAGACAAATAGATGGATCAGGAGATGGTTTAAAACGCATCCAAGATGAATGAAGCGTTTATATAGCGCTTTTCTATGTACAACACACAAGTGCTTTACAATCACATCAGAGGTCTTTCCTCACCCACCAACCATACAACTCGGCCAAGTGTAAATGCATCAGGCTGTGTAACACAATATTACTCCTATCAAACGGAACTATGCCAGCGTATCGACATTCAGAGGCCCTGCAATCAACACGTAAGTCTTTTATGAGCCACATACATCACAGCCAGCCAAATTTTGCCACCCAACATGATCATCATCACAGGCGTGAACTATAGTAGATCAGGGTTACGGCCATTTTACATAGACACATTTATTTGGCTGAGTGTAAATTGGATGGTGATTCAAACGATCAAATGCACAAAGTGACTATGTCGGAAAATCAGCAAAACTGTCATTTGGATGTGGCTGCCAAAACCTGCTCATGTTGTAACCTTGTGTCTTTAAGGATAAATTTAGCCAATTTGCTGAAGATGCATCTGACCTAACATGTGAGGCTTTTAAAACTACTTCGTCACTTTGGTCCCAATTTGATTTCCACTCTAAAATGATGTGCTTTGGCAAAGCAGTAGCCCCATTCCTGCTAAGTGGCTTCCATCAGAAGAAATGTCATCTCCCATCATTAATTTCATCTTTTATGATGCTGACTCTGTTGGTGTTTCATAGGATGTAGAGTGCAAAAGATTTCCGATGAGTGAAGAGACGATTCTTCACATAAACCAATGCTGAAAAATCAAAGAAAAGTTCCTTAACAGGAGAGTAAAGAAGGGGTGAAGACCAAAATCACTAATGCAGTTAGTCTGGAGGGGCCTTATTTATGCTGGAATTAATGAAATATTGGAAAAGTGATGGTGCATCATGTGATATTGAGCAGGCCACGGAGGTTTACTGTATAATACCTGGAGAAAGGATCTATTAGCACTTCCATTCATCCAAATGGCAAATTGCCCGGAAGTAAGCAACCCGGTGACATCTTAGCTCGTGACCTTTCAGGCACAAGTTTTTTGGGCCAATCACAACACTTTGAAGCTACAGGAAAATGACAGTGTAAAATGACTGATAAAAACTATCTACTATAATATTGAGATATATTTGTTATGTACATGTATATGCTGCAAAACCTTTGCTTATTTCTGAGATCTTTTTCCATTGCCTTGCAGTGCAGTGTTGTTCCACAAAAAGAGAAAAGAGTCACACGTGTGTAAAGTTTCTTGTTCGGGGCCAAGCTGCACATCTCTGTTTGTAATAGCTAAATGAATGGTAGGGGACTTAATTTAAGTCTTGACACATTGCCTAGTGGGTAGAAAGACCGAGGTGCGTCACAGCTTCATCCACTTTCTCAATGAATGCCCACAGAGTCTGACTGCTGAAGCTCCTTAATGAGCCACTGCTAATGGCTGCCGCTGGTGCCTTCAGCTTTCCAATCAAACCCTGTTCACCAACTGAATAATTCGTTTTAGAAGTGTAATCAGATATTGGCGTAATGGCGTTATTGATGTATTTGTGTGCCAATTGCTTATTAGTAGGGCGCATTTCTTTATTAGTAGGTGAACGTTACTGTTACTTTATGGCTCATACCCAGGGTCAGGAAACACCTGCTTAGACGGAAGGATGTAAAACAAAATAGAAATGAACATAATTTAAATGATTGCACAGAAAAGTATTCGATTATTAATACTATAACTGATTAGAATCAGCAGTATGTTGAAACTTAATTAATGCAATTAAACACACGAAAAGTTCAAATCTGCGGCAGTGATTTATTTTTCTAAAGAAGCATTCATCAATCCGATTAATTTTGTCAGATCAAAAAAAGGTCTTTTTAGTTTTGCATGCAATATCAGTAGAGTTGTGTACCGAAACCCGGTATGTATCCGGTATGTAACTGGACCGAATCAATACGCAGATTTCGGTGCCACTTAGATGCTGATTGAGCCATCGATTGAGACATTTGCCCTCATTCACGTGAACGAAATCTCTGATAATACAAATTCATCACATCTTATACAATGGTTAAATGGATCGCGAATGATCTGTGATCCGCACGGATCGCGCGCGCGTCCCCATAGATCGGAACGCGCATGACCAGTGGATTCATCATAGTGAAAGACTATGGCGGGACTATGATCTCGGCGAGTTCAGCATTCGTAATCGGGCCTGCGCCGATTAAGTCTTTAACTTCAACCGGCAATAAGGCAAGTTTGAAAGTGAAACTAACGTTAATTCGAAATGCAAGCGATGACAATAAAACTGTTGCGCGCGTTTAAAATCAATGGGCGCTCGTTCTTAACACAGTAACGCATTTGACAAGAAAGACAACACAGCAGTGAAAGTGCTAAACCTTATGGCATCTATCTGTCAGTCTGATAGACATGTCTGTCAAGCTTTTTACTCTGACTGCATGTGTAGGCATACTTATTCGTTATAATGTCCGTTTTTAAAATAATGCACATATAATGTAGCCAAGAAGGCTCTCTGTAAATGGACTTAATCTGTTGATATATTCAATGCATTTTCTGCCCCTATTTAATACAACTATGGTGAGCATTTAGTTGCAGCTGGAGGGTAAACACTATGGGGCGGTTTCCCGGACAGGGATTAGCCTAAACCAGGACTAGGCCTTAGTTAAATTAGGATATTTAAGGCGTTTTTAAAAACATGCTTTACAAACAAACATTACAGTGTGCATCTTGAGACAAAACAATCGCACGGATATATTTTAAGATATTCAAGTGCAAGTTGTTTTCGATCAAGATGCCACTCATTTTTAAAGTAGTCTGGGATTAGGCTAAAACCCCGTCTGGGAAACCAGCCCTCAAACATCTTTCTAGCAATGTTAGTGTCCATGCTCATTTCACATTCACCTAAAACTTTAATTGTGAATTTGTTGTGCATTTTTTTATTACTTAATAAATATGTTTTAATTGAACATTTTGTTCTTTAATGTCATGCACCTGTGTTTTGCCGATTTTAGGCACCAGTACCGTTTTAAAAGTATCGATTTGGCACCGGTATCGGAAAAAACCCAAACGATACACAACCCTAAATATCAGTCAGCGAACAGACTGGGTGAGCCGTGTGAGACTTGCGCTGCATCCCAAGTCGAAGGCTTTCAAGACTAAAGGTTGCTAAGGCCATGCCATTTCAAATGCCGCTTCAAAACGAGTCATTCCCCTGGTTGCAAAAGATAGAATGAACGGATCCTTCACACCCTTGGCTTTTCCCAAATTCATTGTGCGTATAGCAGTAGCAACTGTATGTTTTTTTGAATAAATATTCAAACTAAATAAATTGAATTAAAGCATGTGATCTGTTTACTAATACTGATAATTTGATACTCTTTGGTAGTTTAGTCTAGATCAATGTATTCTGTAAAACAAAATACAAATTTCTGGCACCATATTTATTTTACAAAGTCAGAAGTGTCTCGTGTCCCGCTGCTGTCACCATGCGACAGGGCTAGCAGGTGACACAACTATCCACCATAGGCTCATTTTAGTTTGCTTCATGGACTTCAGAGGCGTCCTTAAAAGACTTACATTGAATGTCATGGCAGTGGGCATCCCTGGCCATAACATATTCCATAGCAACCACCCTGGTGACCACCAACAACAACTCAATATCATGATTGCGAGTTTTGTGAGGACATACACTTCCAGATGTTTCAGATGTAGTTATAAAATAAATACTCAAAGTTGGATTCCATCCTGTTTTCCAGTTGGCTCTTCAAGACACTTTTATCCAAAAAACGTAACGTGAAGGAGCATTTCTTGGTACTTTTAAATCATGCCTAAGGATCAGACAAAGCCAGATATGATCTGTCAAAAATGAACGGCCCAGGATCTACTTTCAAAGCACGGATTATCTCAAGCGTCTAGGATCCCGATAGCACTGGGGAAAGGGCAGCTGAGACCTGTGCATGGAAAGGCTCTTTTCCTCAGAGTGAGTCAACGCCGCACTGCATCTTAAGCAGGAAATATCTGCAGGGCCACGCTGTAATGAAACAAGGTGCCAACGGAACGTCATTGTTCGGCTTTAAAGGGCACCGCTGAAGCCCCAGACATCAGGGAGAACAGAAATAGATTTCAGTGCTGTCTCCTCCAAACTGACGTCGCTAAAGTGCTCAGGCGGACCCAAAAGCCCCAGCGCAGAGACGCCTGCGGGAGATTTAGCTGCGGATGGGTTGCCCTCTAAAGGGTTTTTTCCGGAGAGACAGCCGAAGGGGTCCGTAAAGTTTCTGCAGGCGATAAAGAACTCAGTCTCACCCGGATGCGACGCTGGGAATATACAGAGCAATGACATATAAATCCTCCTAATCCCATTATGTGTGGCCGTTCCTCTCGGCCTGCCGTGTTTGATATGTCAGACAGACATCCTGAAGGTATGCGGAGCCACATACAGACCTTTAGAGATGTGGAGAATGTACACAAACTGCTCTTAAGAGAACTGCACAAGTCTTGTTTGTCTTAGCCCTGCCCTCTCCACGAGATTTGAAACCTACTACACGATGTATCGCTGACTGTGTTTTAATGAAATATTTCTTTAAAAAGATCTGAAGCCAAATGCTGAACTATTTTGATGTTAGTTTTGTAAGCAAATTTGGCATCATTTATTGAAAATAAAACAATTTAATATAATTTATATAAAAACGTTTCATAGGTTCATAAGAGTACCACATTCCCCATATTCCTTAGTAGTTGGGAATAGTACTATTCATTTAAATCAATTCATGTTATTCCATAGTTTCTATGAGTTTAACATTATCCTAAAATGTAAAAGATTGTAAATAAAGATTGTGTAAATGATCATAAAGTTTTGAATTGATAGTGTATGAAACTGATCTGAAAATGATCAGAGTGTAATATTCTGTTTCAGATATTGACATATTTATTATTTATTAACATTTTTTTTAGATTTCAAAGTGAAATATTATTTACTGTAAGCACTACATCGTTTGTGTCTAAAATGATTGCGTTCTTTTTGTTGTTGTTGTTTTTTCTTCATAAAAAGAAAGCCAGTTATGTTGGTAAATGTCTGTATTTCACAAATAAAAAACAGTTTTGCTTTCTTGCCGTCTGCATCTATCCACCTAGCTACCTAATTCCTCATTGCTCTTCACATCCACCTAAGGGGTGATCTGTTCACTTTTCCATAAGAATTCCCTTTGCATAACAGGAAAGTCATTTACCTAATTAGGTATAATTCTTGAAACTAATTAGGATCATCTGTTTCCTCATTACGGCTCCACATTGGTATGTTTTAATCTGAGAGGATTAAGTCCTGGGTGAAGTATTTTCGCCCATTCACAGTGGTGTGACAGATGTTGCATGGGCTAGCAACCCCCCGAGCCAGCCTCAGTGACATCACAGACAGACCGATGACATCACAGCGAGATACACGTGTCCTCCAGAATGCTCTCTCTCAGCCAGATGGTCCTGACAGCTTGCTCGACACAGGACTGCATGTCTCTACAATTTAAACTCACGCCTTGAATACATTCATGAATAAAGACACAGCTCTTTCCTCTGCTGACATTCACCAAGCTGAATTTCAACACTAAATACAATATAATTGTATAACGCATTTACTCAGAAAACCATTTTGAAAGGAAGATTGAGAATTTGAAGAAATGTAAAATGCCGCCCAACTGGAATGAGAATAACAATCGTGGTCTCAGTTATTACTGTAAATAGAAGCATCTTTTGCATTTGAATACAAAAAAGGGTGTTGTGTAAACATTGTTTTTATAACGAACAAATGTGTTCCTCTCACATGTACCTGCATTCATTTCAGGTCTCCACCACTTTCATTTGCTTTTTATAAATAAGCATAATTACCACAATACAACAGTGAACTCCTTGCTGTCTAAATACGGGATAATACAAACCAGTAGTAAACTGAAACTCCTTTTTAGAATGAGGTGTTTGTGATTTGTCAGGCAACATGTTGCTTATTTATAAAACATGGGGGTTGTTGGAAAAAATGGCCTCCGGCGCTGAAATCCATTTGGAGAATGGATGCATATCTCTAGATTGATCCTACCGTTTTGCTGTGCTAGTAAAGTTTATTAAGCTCACAGCTTGCCCACAATTCCCTGCACACTAGACCCTCTGGCAAAGAAGGACACATGTTTTTTTAAGTTTGAGAGGCCTTAAACAATCACCATAAATGTTTATTCTGAACATTTATGCATTTAGCGGATGCTCCAAGGAGAATTTAAGGGATGACATTGACAAGGTATGACTTTTTTTGTAACTGAGAGAGGTATAAATAATTTGACCTTCAAACTCAAAAAGAAATTTCAGAATCTTTTTTCGTTTTTTTTCAGTTTGTCTGGTGGTTGAAATGTTTAGCGTAGCGTTTAATAGGCCTATTATATGTTAAATATTATATTATATGGTTAAACTTAAAGGAACAATACAGGGTTTTTTGGAGGATCTATGCAATATAATTTATCGTGGTATCGTGGTCGCGGGATGATCCGTGATCCGTACGGATCGTGCTCTCCGTGTGACCTGCGGATTAACTGAAAGTTTATTCATCATTGAGTAAAAGAATAAAACGCGCTCTCCAGTTTCTGCTGACAGTTTCATTTCAAAATGCAACGGCTATTTTTATTCATCCAATCAAATTGCAGAGAAAGACAAAAGCCACGCCCACTATTTTTCTCATTCAACATTCCATTTCAATCGGAAATGCGTCAAAATACGGAAGTAAAAACGATCGCAACTTCCGGTTCACAGGGACTTTAAATGAGTCACCCATTTGTGATATGGGCAGGTAATGTGTCCTTCATGATTGGTATGAGGCAGAAAAGTGTCTCCACATGCGTCACGTGCACTTTAGTTGACTTTCTCTCCTTTCTGTGTCTTCTAATGTCTGTCCTTTGTCAGACACTCCACCGCAAAGAAAAAAAGCTCTTGCTGACGATCTCACAGCTTTTCCTTAAAGTGCTGTGACCATTCAGTTGGTGTGTGTGTGTGTGTGTGTGTGTGTGTGTGTGTGTGTGTGTGTGCGTGTGTGTGTGTGTGTAGGGTTACCCGTAACGACTCACACTGCCTCTGGAACTACAGTGCACGTTGTCAACACAAGCAATCACAGGGGGGAAATTGCAAAATGGAAGAGAAGAAATTCTTCTTGTTCAGAAAATTGTATGAGGGAAAGCAAAGGAATTAAGAGGGAGTGGATGACATCATCTAACTCATCTCCCCTGAGAACATTCCACTGGAGACTGGACATGTTTTCTGGGGTGTCTTCTGTACCTCGGCTCTTTGATGATCTCTTACGGCGCTCATTATGAGATTCCCATGAGTGCATTTGTTCAATTTCACCGGGATTACAACAGCTGGTACTGAAGCTACGATCTAAAGCAGCCTGCACCTTCTCACCTGTCAACCCATCAGATTCTACTGTAGACAGAAGTGCAGACTGAGCCAATAGCATCTGGCTGCAGAATTGCATTTGCACTCTCAGACACCTTCGCTTCCTGCGACGTCACAAATAAACCGGACAGTTTATCACTCCAGAACTATAACAAGGATTATATCTTTGTATTATTTTATTTTAACATTTAAATAAAGTATGACTAGTATATATATACAGTATATATATATATAATTTAAAATAAATGTTATATTATAATATAACGGCAAAGTCTATCATGTATATATCCAGAGTGAGGAAAAGGGCTCAGAAAGTCACCCTGGACCTCTCACATCCAAGCCATCATCTCTTCACACTGCTGCCGTCTGGTCGGCGCTACAGAGCACAGAGCACTGAGCACCAAAACAACCAGACACAAAAACAGCTTCTTCCCTCAGGCCATCTACCTCTTGAACAGTTCAATGTTTTTTACCCACCGTGCAATTTAATAACTCTTAATTAAGTGCAATATTAATTATATCCTCCAGGTAATACACCATCTATTTTTATACAAATTTTTCTGTAAATTATAATTCATTCTGCTGTATATAGCACATAATTGTACTACAATAGTCTATTCTTATTTTTTACTTGTACATATTTACATACACACATAGCTTTACTCTCTATACCTTTATCTTATGTTTATTGTATTGTATTTCTTATTTGTTATACCCATAGGCCCTCACTTAAATCATCTGTGTACTGTAGTTGCCGTTTCTGTGTACTGGATGCTCCCGTCACCAAAACAAAATTCCTTGTATGTGCAAACATACTTTGCAATAAAGCTCTTTCTGATTCTGATTTTATTATTATCAAGGAAATTATCAGGTGGGCAATTGCTGCATTATGGATGTAACATTTTCAGACCAAATTTAAACATGTAAATTCTCAGAGAATGTATATACTACCAATACATTGAATCGTCTGTTTCTACTTTACTAAACCCATGATGATAAGAGTTCAGATATCAGTCTATTCACGAGTTTTCCTTTTTAAAAGCGGGAAAAATGAATGAGTTAAAGTATGGATGTGAAAAAAGCATGTTTTTCGAGAGACAACATAACGTGTAGGTTCCTAAACAGAAACGCAAAAGTACCTTTAAATTTAAATAAAAAAGATTATACAAATTATTTGAGGTTTTATTTTACTAGTCACTTCAGTAAAAACAAAAGAAGAAATGCCAAAAGAAACAATGGCATGTTATGCATTTTCTTTAGTTTCAGCTTCACAGAACACTTTCAGGTTCATGATATCAACAACATTATCAAGGAATACACTCATATCTTTGATTTCAGTAAAGACAAAACTGAAGGGTTCAAGAGCTGCAAGTCTGTCCTCTGAAAATTCAGCCTTTTGTAATGTTTCCGTGGCCTCTGAAACATCTTGGTCCTCCATGCTGAGTACTTTGGGCAGCTGAACAGAACCAAGCAGCACACCTGAATGCTCCGAACACCACGCACTGGCTTTTTTCAAATCTGCCATTGATTCTATGAAATAAATAACACCGAGAACTCTCTTTTTATTTAAAGAAATACTGTACCTATCCAGCCCATAGTTTTCCATCAACATCACGCACCACCATTTCCGTAGTTCTGGCATGTCCAGCTGTTTATAACATGCAAGTTAACACCCCTTTGCATTTGATCACACTAACTTCACATCTTTGTAGAAAAGTACTCACAATCGTGTAGTCAAATGCAGAATCCATCACCACGTAAAATGCAGACTAAACAAATGAGGCACATAATAAACAGTTACAGCCTATAAACAGTGCATAATCAAACATACAAAAACAAAACAGTCATACCATTAACATGAAGACACCACAGACATTACCGTAAAGTTGTCCTGGAAATCCCTTTAATACAACAAAAGAAAGGTAAGTTAATTTTAACATTTTAAGAAGTAACAATTTGAGTCTTTGTGGAATTTACCTGTAAATCAAGTCCTGTTTTTTCAGCCCATTTCCCAGGCATTAATCTGTATGCAATATGCCTGTTGTTTACACACAAAAATAATAAATGATAATTTGGCACTGAATATGACCATCTCTGAACAAAAGTGCAATCGCACACTAAACATCAGATCTTTAAACAAAAGCGCAACCGCGCATTGAACGTGAACATGCCCATGTCTAAACAATCGATGAGACCAATATATCCATAAACTTGTCATTTGTTAACGTTACTTAATAAAAACATAGCTGTTTATTGTCCATATTAACTTAACAAATACAACTTTTAAATGTAATAATGTTTTAGTAAATGTAAACGAAAATAACAAATGCTGTAGAAGTACAGTTACATTTTTCGTTAACTAACGAATCCTACTGAAACCATTTGTATGTAACTTATATCAGTACGTTTATATCAAATCAACAGCATCAAGCACTTCCACAAACTTATTTTCACCACAAATAATTAAACTTAAAATTAGGGACAGTACACTATCCAGTGGTTTCAACGTATACATATGCCATATAATTAGCTAGTTTAGTTTAGTTTAGTTAAATGTATTTAAAACGAGTGACGGGCAAACAGAGTGATATTATGGTTGGCTAGTTCACCTATACAAACTCTTTGTATAAACAAGTAGTAAACAGCATACATAGACCGACAACATTTTGTATACTGGATATAATCACACATGGACAAAACATTTAAACTTACGGCAATGACCGCGAAAAGTTCTCAATCCATCACGTGCTTGTGCTACGCATGCAAAATGCAAGCAGCGCGAAGAGTGGGGGTGTCGAGTCGACTGTAAGTGACGACAATTGTTCCACAAGCATTCTTGACGCCATATGGCATTTTCAACTTATTTTGCTGAACACTTTAGATGAATAAACACGAGTTTTTATTTCGTTGTTTACTAATCTTTTGAAGTGATTTTCATTTCCTCTTAACTGAAAAGGAAGAAGTTGACCAAATACGTGAATAAATAAAATGTAAAAATCAATATAATATCCTATGGAAATGACTTTATAAGTAGTCTATACTTGGAATCCAAACAAAGTCAATAATGGCAAATGTCTGTGTTTTTCGTGTGTCTTATTATTTTTGTCTCGGCACAATGAGTAGGCTACTACAATAGCATATTTGGATCGATGCTCACTCAGTTTTGTGTCATTTCCATTTCTTATGCTTCCATATCTGACTTGAATTTTTGCATATTCCACACAACTATTGTATCACTTTGGAAGACTAACAGAAGGAAGACAACACAGAAGTTGAGTGTATTTTTGTGTGCTTACATTAAATCTCTTGACATTTTTATTTCCAAGAAAAAGAAAACTTGAAGTTAAAATGATACAAGAATAAGTAAATGATGACATCATTTTCTTGTACTAATGGACTTTTCCAATAATCTATTATATTTGCTAAAAGCATTTGATATTTTTTTAACCAACGAACCTTTATTCTTAATGCAGTGCTGCAATTCCAAAAGTTTGCTCAAGCACTTTCGAACAACAGCAAAAAAAAAAAAAAACTAATTGAAAGCTGAGAGACTAATGGTAAAAATAAGAGCATTTTAGGCTTTCGTTGCATTTTATGTTTTTCATGTGAGCTGTCTCACAGTCTTTACAGGAATGCAGCAATCATCTGACATCAGGACAGTAAAGACTGACAAATCACATAAAACAGAAAAAAATCCACCAAAAAATGAAAATTCTGTCATCATTTACTCACCCTCAAGTTGTCCCAAACCTATACAATATAAATGTTTTGTTCTGTTGAACACAAAGAAACATATTTGGAAAAATATAAGCGACTGACATTTCTGGGACATCATTGACTACCATAGTATGAAAAATTATTTGGATTTCGGGGGTCGGGGGTGGACTGGTGGTTAGTGAAGTATCCCTTTAATTTACTTATGAGTAGGTCTCTGCCATATGGAGAGAAAAAAAATGTTTAGTATTAAACATGCTTTGATGTGTTTCATTAAACTGGAAAGTCAGTTTGGGTTCAAATTGGTCACAATTTGCCTTGATAGTTCTTGTTATTGCCAACGATAGAATGCAACACGTTTACTGGTTATCATTTGTTAAATAAACCACAATGACTGTAATGTTCAGGGTAACGTTACAACTCTATGTGTGTCTTACCAGTTTTTGCAGTTCTGCAGCTGGTCTCAGACTGCCACTCATTTATTTCAATAAAGCTTTTCTTTCTGCCTGTCAATTAGTCGCCACTGAGAGGGCGTGATGGCCAATTTGCTTCTCAGGGTGAGACACAATAGCTGGGCACATGGCATTGAAATAGTTCCTGAAACCACCAAAGCTACGGCAAGACCGGATATTTCTCTAATTACTCACTCATTATAGATCATCTGAGGTCTCACCCATTAAAGTAAACTTCTCTGAGGAGCCATGCATATTTTTCTTGAGTTTCTGAATGGTTCTTCATACCATATTTCCGAATGGAATTATGTGGCAGATGGAAAATCGAGAGCAGTGATAAAGCAAAACAGATTGCAGTTTTCATGAATATTTTAGGGCTGCCATCTATATACAATTTGCTTCAACATCTCTGATGCATTCCTGAACAGCCGGTAACCCGGGAGCTAGTTGACCACCAACGAATCATCACTGCCTATATCTCAACAACTGTCTGGTCATGGCATGTCTGACCACTGCAAGGATCTCATTGAGAACTATTAAATCGCTGTGAACTTCAGCACGACTTGAATCGAGGATGGGATTTTGTGTCATATTCAAGGTTTTGACTTTGGCCTTCATGACGACAACTGGAACTTTTTCTCTCATTCTGTGTGGTCAGTGAGTAAGTTTCGCTCATGGATGAGTAAAGGTTTTATGATTTGGTGGCCAGTCATGTGTCATTTTGACTGCATGAACTTTATAAGTAATGACATAACTGTGTTTTCTGTGTCGCAGACATCCGTGGTCTTCAAAGCTTTCTGGACCAGACATCCCGGCAGGGTTTAGATGTATCTCTTCAGCGTGTGGACAGGAACATCAGTGGTGTGTTTTCCAGTTTGTTCACCTCCATGCGCACGGAGGAGCTCAACCGGTACAGAGACACGCTCAGAAGGGCTATCCTGCTGCTCAGCCCGCGTGGAGCCCAAGTCTTCATCCACCAGGTGTGTACTGTAACCTCACAAGCAACACAAGCACGGCTTGGCCAGAAACGGGCTCATCTTTTCTCTACACCGATAACTTAAACGGATAATTTAGCATATGGCCATATAAAAACCTGTCAATCATGTTGCTCCCCTTTATGACACCTCTACAAATGACCCGACAAGCTGTCCCAGCTTCACTGTCAAAACACCCGAATTTTTTTGCTTTTGAGGTCAGGCGTGTCGGTTAACATCACACATTGATCCTAAAGAGCGTTGTGTGATCTATTCCCCTCTGCTGTATGGGAATCAGAGTTGCCTATGCTGGCAGGATGCCTGTCGCTGCTGAGACGGGAGCGTGTTGTTGTCATGCATATGGATGTATCAGCAGATGACGGTCAGCTGTCAGCAATATCTGCTGCTAATGGGAATCCAGCACACATGCAGTACAAGCGGCTACATTAGTGCTTGATGCTCTGTCCTTTTGACTAAAATGCGAAGAAGTGAAAATTAGATGAAGATGTAATTGATGTTGACCTGCCCCGCTGCTTTATGAATATTATGATCCAATGAGCCCTGGTTTGAGTGAATACACATAAAAAAGAAAAACAAAATTGACCGAACGATGCAAGTAAATTAATAAATGCATTCCGACAGACAGTCAGATATATTATTAATGGCTATTCATGCATTCACGCTGTTATAAGTTTTGAAGACAATGCTGGCTAAATGGTTTCAAGTAGCACCATTGAAAATGCCGCCGCAGGTGTAACAGGCAGTGTTTGCTGGCGCTACTGTTAGCGTCCAGTGTGTTTTCAGCGGTGTGCTCCAGACGAGTCAGCTGTCATGTTGTCCTGTCAGCCGTGACAGGTGGTTGCTTCCCAGCGCCCGGATGCCACTTGAGGTTTTTCCTAAAGAGATGTGTTGGCTCTTCTGCTAATAACTTACTGCTGTAGTTTAGCTCATGACGGCAGCTTCATGTCAAGTCAAATATCTCAACAGCTCAAAGATCACCGATCACCGACCTTTTCAATGTAATGACGTGAAGTCATGGACGCGCATCGCAGAACAGAGCAAGGCGAGCATTAGTGTTTATAAAGCATATACATAAAAAAATTTTTAGAAAATGGCCGATCGTTTGGCTAGATAATATCCTTATTCATCGTCTGGTATCGTTTAAAGCCCACTGAAACTGTCATTTTGACATTTGGAGGTCCGTTTGGAGTCCATTGAAGTCCACTATATGGAGAAAAATCCTGGAATGTTTTCATCAAAAACCTTCATTTCTTTTCGACTAAAGAAACAAATACTTACACATCTCGGATGACATGGGGGTGAGTAAATTATCATGAACATGTATTTTGAAAATGAACTACTCCTTTAACCCCAACCCACACTCAGAAAACACACAAATCTAGTTTGGTTTATAAATCTACATTTCACTACATCTTACACAAATACTGGTCATTTGTAATCTTCAAGATACTGTTTGAGTTTGATGACACTGAAGAGCGTTCCAGATGAACGAGCTAAAATCACAAATGGTAAGTGTGCTGTGGGCTGTAAACGATGTGTAAGATTCAAAGTGTGAATTGGATAGGATCTTGTACTGCTTCTTTCGCTGAAATCTGTTCCCAGACAGTCCCACGATAAGACATATATGCACAAATTTAGCTTCTGCTTACACACGCATCGAATGTTTGGTGCCCTGTATTAACATGAATTCCTCTCGCTGTCACATTTGAACAGTTTTACACATCAGAACCTTCTAGATCAAATAAACAGGCAGATGTTGAGATATCTTTGAAGTTCGGGAAACTACACCTGCTGTCTCTTTTTAAACTCACTCATCAGTTTTGGATGTGGCATCAGCATTTTAAAAGGATATTTTATCTCGTTGTCTCCAAAGGCTTTCCTTTTTTAGCAGATGAAACTTTTTGGTTGTTTTTTAGAGCTCTTAGTTTTCATAGTTTGAGGCATCTAATAACCTTGTATTGAAATATTAATAGTTTCTACTGTCTGAACTCAAATCGAGATCTGAATGCTTAGAAAGTTGCTGCATTTATTTTTGATCTTTTTTCACAAGCTAAGGAAGATGTTAGGACACATGGTAATAATGTGGCTGTGTTTGAACGCATCTTTCTTGCTGACTGCCCTTCACAAACATGATGTTCCTTTTAAACATCAAGGTTGAAGTAGCAGGCAAATGAATATATTTCTGTACTACAATGTTCAGAGGACTGTAAGACTTATAAGAGCTGAACAAATACTGTACGGTAGTACTGCATGTCCAAATCCTAACACGACTTCTCAGTGTCAGGACACGTCACATATCACAGATTCTATTTCTCAGGTTTGGCACACACATTCCAGGCCTTATCAACAAAACATGCTATCTGTACATTTCAAATTCTCAAGACCACTTACAGTTCTTCACTTAATACTGTCTTCGGTCTGAGATATGTTTTTATAGGCACTAGCACTCCACAAGATTGATACATTGTTGGACTTTTAGGAATAGAAATATAAGCACAATGGGTTCTCACTGCGTGTTTAGCACAGATTTAAAACAAGATCTTTTCTCCAAAAGCGCACCTTCGTGTGTAGGTGTGTGTATGTGCCGGCCTGACCTGTTGTAGGTGCCCTATCTATCCTCATTTCTGTGGGATTTCTTCTCTTTTACTGCTGTTCTTCGCACGTGCTGCTCATAGACGGAGGGGCCGTCCCACCGCTGCTGTCTCTCCGGGAGAGCGATTGAGTTGCATCAGTTATCAAGCATGATGGATGATACTCAGTGGGTAGGATGGTACTCTGGAAGGGTGTGATGCGGGAGAGAAAGACACTGTTCGGGTGCAGTTAGTTCCTTTGTTTGACTTGCCGTCTGCTCTTGATTGCTTGAACGTGTGGAGATGTTCCCCAATAAAGGGTAACAATGAATGTAATAGGACGAGTTAAGTCAGAAATGCAAATGAGAACTATCCGTCCATTCTCTGAATCCTCTTTTTGTCTATAGGGTGACAGGAGGCTTGGATATGGCCAGTCAATCGCAGGACATAAATATGAGCTAGATATTTATTTAATCCCTAGCCATGCAAAAGTTGCTATCACAATGCCAAACTGTGGTGGTTGCTTAGGACATGGTCCACTCAAAAGACCACAATGTTACAATGATATTCTGGTCTCTATAAAATATATTTTTTTCACCTATTTTTTCTTTTCATTTTAAGGTAAAAGCACTCTCCTCAATTGGAGTACAGCCAAGTCTAAAAGTTGGGAGAGGGGTTTGTACAAATCGCTAACCAGAACTGTGAGCAATAAAAGTCATGCTTGCTTTAGTACTGCCTAAGAAAACCAGAATCCCAGGATTATTGCTTTCGACTTGTGACTCAACGCTCAATTGCCTCACTCAGGTGTTTATAACTTTGCCATGTTCCACTTTAGTTAACTTGACATTTTCTACCCATTTGGTAAGCGGTCAAACAATAGTGTTAAGCACACTTTCGGAAACCTTCCTGTGTTTACAAGATCAGAGTAGGTTGTGTTCTTTGTCATTTGATTTATTTAATGGCAGCGGCTATTTGTAGCAATAGATGCTATTTACAATAATTGAAAATAGCCACCGATGCTATTTACACTAAGTTTAAATAGTAGTAAGTTCTGTTAACACTAAGTGAATATAGATTTACTGTATTTTCTTTGGATTAAGTACAAATAGTAGTTATATGCTGTTTACTTATAAAAAGTGTCAGATAACGTTACTATTTGCACATCAGTATTGTTGTTCATTAAACATTATGCAATAATAACAGAGTGTAAATATTTTTTTTTTATAAAACATTATAAAATGATGGCAACTTATTTAGATAATTTAATGCCCTACACCTACCCTAACCTTACCCTAAACCTAAACTTTATGAATAAAAATGATCAAATTTATAAAAGAGAGATACAGCTGTACGTTTATTTCCGGAAAAAGACGAGCTGCTGGAGGCAGGCAGGGGGACGGAACTACAGCACGAGCACACAATACATCATCGCAATTATCCCTTCGTGTTGTTTACATTATGCAAGTAAGCGCGGATTGCCAACAAAACACAGACAAATGACTTAGTTTGACTTACCGCGTGCAGTTCATGTCCGGATTTTTTTAGCACTGGGACCACACCATGTATCAGTTTCAAACGATCTCCAAATCCAGCATTATATCCACCGTTTATATGACATCCGTCACTGAAATTCCATGAACAAACAAACACACCTCAATTTCTCTCACTATCGCAAGAGTAACGAGCTGCAGCTGCAGGCCCACAGGGCAGCCAATCTTGACGTAGCGCAGCCAATCTTGATAAGCGGGTCTTCCTGTTGCTTGTCGGTTGGTGCATTTCTTTCACCTTGCCGTGGGCGTGCTTTTCCGGGAGAATTGCTCAATAAAAGGAATAGGATTTATAAAAAACTTTCTGAAACAAGTTGGAGTTCTGGGGGAGTGTCATTTGAACAAGTTGACCATGTTAAGCATGAGAAGCCAGCATGTTTAACAGTGTAAAGAAGTCAGAATTCATGAAATAGCATGTTGCCCGATCTTTAATAGTGGTCCTTTGTAAGGTTTCAATTGAGCTACAACTCAACCCACAGTCTGTGCAGTTTACCATTATTTTTTTGTGCAATCAATCAATCATTTTACAAGGCTTCAATGGAACCCAGTAAAATAGAGCAATGAAGTGGTTTTCGAAGGGAAAAGTGCACAAATGAATGAATGAATGAATGAATGAATGAATGAATGAATGAATGAATAAAAAGCAGTTCAGCTGGTCTGTGCAAGTCTGCAAGCAAGTCTGGTGTGAATGAAATAAATCTGAAAGTTTATCAAGTCTGCTTTGAAAGAATAATTCAACAAGA
Organism: Triplophysa rosa; assembly: GCF_024868665.1. NCBI lineage: Eukaryota > Metazoa > Chordata > Actinopteri > Cypriniformes > Nemacheilidae > Triplophysa > Triplophysa rosa. The sequence continues at coordinate 21,908,434 of NC_079907.1, read as the reverse complement.
ACACCACTAACCCAACAAAATACAGTGGCTATCCAAAGTGACTTACAGTATTTTTATTACAAAGACGATCTCCCTGAAGCAATCTTGGGTTATGTGCCTTGCTCAAGGCTGGATTGGTGATAGTGGTTCGTAGCCCTCGTTACTGGACCTCTGCCCAAAGGTTCAACCACAATACCACTTTCCTGCTGTTATACATACTGTACTGATACACAGTAGTAATAGATCTCTGCACTTGATACCGTATGCCCAGTCCATAACAGTTCCATTTTATTTATTTAGCAAATTAATCATCTCTGGAATGGCCTTGACCTCATGATGCAATTCATCGCCTCCCAGACATCATTTAGTTGTTAAACTCCACATTAAACACCCTCTGTGGATCTGTATTGTTCACCACATTGTGCTCTTCCCGTCTGATCAGAGATGCCCTGCTGCAGTAGCAAGGACTTATTTGATGAGAAACAAATCCTAGTGATTAACACCGGCACGAGAGGGATAAAACGGTTGGAGGTGTCCTGTCTTAAAAGTCCTCTAATCCAGGATTCTGGCTTTACAAGATGCACTGCGTTGTCATTCATACTGAGAGACGTCCCCTCGTTCTGGGTTCGAATGCTAATGAGGCTAGTACTAGCACTACCTCGGAGAGTTTTAAAGCCTTGGTGCTGTAAAATTAGCATATGCACACTAATGTGAATGCTAAACATGTAAGAGATTTGCTGAATAATTAAACACTGCTAGTTTTAATAAAATGACTTGGTTAGGGAAAGCAGGTCTGAGACAGACGTTGATTAAATGAGCAAAGTGATCATGAGCTCACGTTAGCTTTTGTTGTACGGTTCTCCTAGCGCATTTGTATTCCAGTCACCTTGGCATAAATGTAAGATGGATGTTGGAGTGACAAATGGGATTGTTCGTCTTTTTAAGAGAACATGCCATTTATTTTGCCTTTGGATATGCCACTGATAAAAGACATTGTTGCACTATTTGCTATCAGTCGCCTGCCTGACATGTCTAATCTTACTACATGAAAAGTTGGACATACACTGTCGTAAAATAAGCATAAATGTATACTAATGCATCCCAGATATGTTCAGTAGGTGTAGGACTTTGTCAAGTTCTTTCATACCAGACTTAATAAACTATTTTTGGACATTCGTTTATGCACATTTATTTTTTCTATCAAAATTATTTTCAACAAAGACGGACATTTAGCAATCTCTACAATATCATTCTCAGAGGTCATTTTCACAGGCATTATATGAAAAACCTAACTTCACATTTCTTTATTTCGTGTGCAATATCTTATCATTTTAAAGCCTAAGTTTGTTTAATTATTCATCCATTTAAAGTGGCCTTATCTTAGACAGTTTCTGCATATCTCGTGAATAGTACCGCACCCTTCAAATATTCGTAGAGTCTTTAGTTTGATCACATTTATAAAAGATAGAAACAGCTGTACGATTATTTCCGAAGACATATGACGTGTGCGGGGCGGGGGGGTTGTTTTTCTTACAACAACATAACTATTTGTAACATTGAATTCTGCACCGCTGTTGTGTTGTTGTGCCATTGTTCACGGCTAAAAATGCGTCCCCCTCTCTGTTGCTTCAGCGCAATGTGCGCAGCACACACACAGACACATACTGTACATACGAACGCACGCTCGCTTGCTACTGTTTCAGCTTTCGCGGTTGAAACGCAGACACGTGAACTGGCCAGGATTTAAGACGTCGCCAAGCCATACGGAATACAACATCATTTGAGGGAAGTAAAATCTAATGTTTCAGTATTCACTGCAGTTATCCACAGTACAAACATGATTTTATCAGTGTACGACAGAGCAAACAGATAGCATTACCTCATGGCGTTAACATCATTATGTTCAGCTTCATCAGTTTCAGCGTCATATTATTTCCAGCTAAAATAGCAGTCTGCATATAGGGACATTTGATATACACCATTTCTGTCACACACAATGGAGCTGACCCATGACATTTATAATGATTATCTTTTGGCGCTATATCTCTAATATCCGTCCTTATTTAGCGCCAAAAGCACTTCGTTTAACTTTTTCCAAATCGCCAAAATAGTTCCGTTTTGTTTTTAATGGCAAATTATTCTTGTTTCGTTTCATTTCGGTTAATTTAGAAATATGTTTGGAGTATTTTTTTGTTTGTGGCTCACGTGCAGAACGCATAGTTTGATAGCCAAATGTGCTGGAGCACGAATTTGAATTAATGATGTGAATGACGCTGTTTAAACTCTTAAAATAGTTTAGAATAAATAAACAGTTAAAAAGTTATATTTCGTTTCGTTTCTTTATTAGGTTAGAAAAATGTTTTGAGTATATTTGTTTGTTGCTCAGGCACACAACGTGGTTTGATTGCCTACCGCCAATTTTAATGATTTGAATGCGTGATGGGCATGAGTCTGCTTAAATTCCTCCTTTAGCTTCGGCTGTCGCCGTAAGAAAAATTAATGATACGGGGGCGCGCCACACACGATTACATGCTGCCCTGTGTGTCACCGTGTCCAAAACTTGTCAATATATTTGGTTTGTCGGACATCAAGCAGCGCTGCTCAGACCGATAGGCGTGTACCGCAGGAGAAAGCGTCTGTCATTAATTGCTCTCGTGTTAGGTCTGCGCAACGCGCGCACAAAGTTGAAAACATAATAAATCACAAACTTAACATTACTCTGTTGTGCTGAGAGAGTGTGCGCTTTTCTTACGGGTTTAACTCTAAACAGTCGCCGCATCATAATAATGTATGAATGCTCTGGTCCGGATAGTAAAGTGATAGGCCTACTGCCATGCGGTAGAGTGGGACAATGGCACTGTGAAAAAGGCCTGATGCCCGGCCTGCGTTTTAATATATGGTAATATATAAATTAGTTCAACTGTTAAACACTTTTTTTGCTTCATTTTTTGATGGCTCATACTCTACATGTTTTTGACTTTTTTTGTTTGTGAACTCTCATTTCACCATGTGTTATCCCCATTTATATCTATGGTGCCAATGATTAAATTACTACTATAGCTATTGTACTCTTATAGATTGAGTCACTTAATTTTGCTCTTAAAATGCACCAGATTGCAGCATTTACCTTTAAAATATGCTACATTTTCTTACGGGGGAGCATGCCCCCGGACCCCCCTAGAGGAAAATATGTTTAGCTCCCATAGTGTCACAAACTTCTGTGGGAAACACTGCATTGCCAACAAAACACAGACATATGACTTAGTTTCACTTACCGCATGCAGTTCATGTCCGGCATCTTTTAGCGCTGGGACCGCGCCATCTATCAGTTTCAAACGATCTCCAAATCCAGCGTTACATCCACCGTTTATAAAACATCCATCACCGAAATGCCGTGAACAATCAAATACACCTCCACTTCTCTCACTATCGCAAGAGTAACGAGCTGCAGCTGCAGGCCCACAGCGCAGCCAATCTTGATGGTAGGCTGGTTCTTCCTATCGCTTCGGTTGACGCGTGGGCGGGCTATTTCTTTCGCTTTTCCAGGAGAATTGCCCAATAAGACAAATTGTTACGAAACGGATACTAATTTTCTTTCCAAAACCTATACGAACGCTGGGGGAGTGTATCGAGCACAGAAATACTACGTCATATGTCCAACTCGTTTTTTGACAAGTTGACCATGTCAAGCATGAGAAGACAGCATGTTTAACATTGTAAAGAAGTCAGAATGCATGAAACACCATTGCACGGCCGCTTTAAGGGTGAAATACGTTTTGAGACATTCTTTGGGATTCTATTTAATGTCTTGTATAAAAACATAACAACAGCAACTAAATAGTACTCAAATACTAAAGGATAGGAAGGATAGTATAAAAGTTCAAACATGGTAAAGGCAAATGACTAAAGTTACATTCAGGCAAAATGATTTCTAAATAAGGTGAAGACCATATTTCTAATTAAATAAATGTTTGTTGTACGTTGTTATAGTATTGCAAAGGCATGTAAGATACACTAAAGTGCAACCTCATAATGCACACACACATCTTGGAAAGAACATTGATTCGTATATCATTCCACTCAGTGTTGTAATGTAACGAAGTACAAATACTTCGTTACTGTACTTGAGTAGAATTTTCACATATCTGTACTTTACTTCGTTATTTATATTTTTGACAACTTTCACTTTTACTCCACTACATTTCCTAAATAAAATGTGTACTTTTACTCCGATACATTTCTCCTTACCATCTTCGTTACTCGTTACTACAAATTAAAGAATTTTCAGAAGAAATTTGAGTTGGTGACGTAATGCCTGTTTGTTGTCATGTCAACCGCCAAGCACGTAGAAGAAGTCCTGCTTGTCGGGGCATGTCACATTATTGATGCCATCATGGAAGCACCTGCTGCAGGCTCTGCTGCTAACGTTACCACTCCGGTAGCAGATGACGAGCATCTCGACTTGGCGAACTTGGTGAACTCCGTGGTGGTGACGAAGATAACGTTACACACCCGTGGCCGTATTTGCAAGAAATATTTTCTTACATTGGAGTGAAAAATTCTTCCTACCGGATTAAGTGCGGGTTTCCATCACTCTGGTTTTATTCGCATTTTGAAGTTTCCCATCAGAAACGAGTGATGTAAACGCCAAATTTCGAATTAAAAACCCTTAATTCGCAAAAAGGTTTTTACGCTCACTTGAGGTGGTTTTTCATTTTTGCGAAAAAGGGATAATGCGAATAATGGGAGATGGAAACGCATTTGCTGAATAAATTCCTCCAAAAAGTCACGTAACTGCACTATGAGATGTTACACAGTTACACAGTTACACAGCATCAGAAATGTTGTGATGGTCATTCTTAAACGCCTGAGCAAAGTCGTCAAGTATTTCTGTAATTGCCTCTTAGAACTGTCACGACTGTGTTTCCCGAACAGCAGGCATCCACAAAAGCACCGCATTTATTGAGTTTCCTAATCGTCTGCTTGCGCAAGTATTATTATATATGAAAACTATTTTATTCAGTGGCTTCTCTTACTGATATTTAGTGCCAGTTTATTAGGTTGACTAGTTGGATGGAAATGGTGCTTATTCGCAAATGTTTTATGAGATATTCCAATTTTGTGCATAAGATAAATTCGCAACTTTGGATGGAAACCCGGTATGCCTACCGAGAGTCACTGAAATATTGTCATTAAAAAACTCCCCGTCCAACCTGAAGAAGCACATTGAGGTAGGTTAAATTAATTTTCATTCAATGAAGCCATAATGTCAACGTTATTTAACATGAATTAGTTATCATAAGCCTGTTCAGATATCTGGCTAACGTGATGGCCAGGCTAACGTGTGCTAGTTAACTTTTCTGATTAGCCAATGTGCAGATATTTAACAACACCAATGATTTTCCCTCCGAATTAATTCAACACATAATACTGAAATGGTTAATAACGGTTTCTGGTATAGCCTAAGTGGCGGCCGAATATTTCAGGTAAATTAGCGTTACACCGGTGGAGGGATTTTTTTTTAGACCACATTAGGCTAATTAATGGCAGGTTACAGAGGAGCGTTCAGGATTACTCACGTCTTCAAAAGCACCGTGCATTTTGTTGAACTTGAGATTTGCTTTGATTTAATTACCTCAAAATTCTAACCGTTCACTTTTTTTTAAATACCTTTACTTTTACTTTTACTTTTAGTACTTAAGTACATTTTATATCAGACAATTACTTTTGATACTTAAGTACACTAAATGTCAGGTACTTTAAGACTTTTACTCAAGTAATATTTTAAAGGGTGACTTTAACTTCTACCAAAGTCATTTTCTGGTAAGATACTTGTACTTTTACTCAAGTATTGCTTTCAAGTACTTTATACAAGACTGATTCCACTTAAAAACTGTATATTCAAAACAGGTTCAGAACAATCAATCATTCTATTGTTTGGGACATTTTGAAACTATTTAAAATATATTTTTTTCCACTGCTAGTACTTCGTTATATTCATGGCAGAACTGCATTCTCAGCCCAAAATCTGAGAATTGAGTTTTCAACAAACTTTTAAATGTTCAATAAAAAGCAATACGGCAGAACACTAGAACAGCTGGCTCGTGTGTAAAGAAGATTCTGTCAGTAAAAGCCGAAATTCAAACTTTGAGTGCTGACAAAGGCAAACTCGTGAGGCTTTCTGGAATCTTAAATCGGTGAGCACAGGTTTATGGTTAATGCACGAGGGGATTAAGGAAATAACTCTGTCTGCTTGTTTGTGGGGCGTGGGATCGAGCTATAAAATCCTCGCGGCCCGGAAGCTGACCGCATAATTAACCTCAGCTAAACACTCAAGGCTTTTTGGAGCAAGTTATTATTGCTTTTTAATCAAATATATGGGTAAATTTCATGGGGGTGAATGCTTTAATAAGGCCTGTCAAATTTGAGTGCCATCTGATCATAGGTGGATAAACTTCTCAGGGGGGAGTCAATAGAGTACAGTGTTTTGAAAGACTTTACTCCCCAAATTTGCTTCTACTGTATTTGGTAGTTTTATTGACTTGGTTCCACAGAAGCACAGCATAAAGAAGCTCTATTTTCTTGAAGTCATCCTCCTTTATTTTGGATAGGGCCACCGGTGCTTTGACCGCTGCGTTGGCTGCCGTCTGCCCACCGTTACCAAACATCCATCACTGACAGCCCCTCCTTCTCCCCAGGAGCAAACGAGCAGGGCTGGGGATAATTAACCGTGTCCAATATTGTTTTTCCAGCTGAATTTTAAGTACAGAGAAAAGTCTTTCCCTGTTCTGATTAAAAAATACCCTACACCATTAGAGTCTTTTGGGATGCTAATGGATCCATTCAGACATTGATCACATGCACTGTGATGTCATTATTCAAAGAGGAGAGCCAGCGGAGTGTATCCCAAGAACTCGGTAAAGTACGCAGCGCTAGTCAGAACAGTTTTTTGCGTAGCTGGTTTTTAATGTTGTGTCTAAGTAAACCTACTGAAAACAACTTCATCTTGCAAAATGTCATCTCCTTGAGAGCAACCATTTATAACCATAAAGCAATTTATGATGCTAATTGAAAATTGCTGAAACAGAAAGGTGTCGTTGCCTCGACGGGAAGTTTGTGGATGAAGGAGACATTTAGAAACGAGAAGAAAGCCATGCCTCACTGAGGTTGGTAAGAGGATTTCGGTTACTCCGTCACTACTAATACAGAAGGATACTGCTCCTGTCATGAGCCAAACAGTCTCAAGACGCTGTTGCCAATGAATTGAAGTGAGCTCTTAAATGCTCTTTTAGTAAAGCTATACTGACGCCTTCGACCACAAGAGCTTCTGTGGTGGTGGAGCCGTCGCGCTGTTCTGAGGCCAGTGCTGCAGTTTCGTCTTCAATAACTTCGATTAGAAGCAGATTGGAAATAAAGTGGAACCTGAACTTGAGGCGGGTGTTGGAGGTTTCTGCGGTTGGGTGTTTGCTGAGTAGGCAGACATACCGCCATGCTAGAAAGAGCAGTGTCAGGCAAGGTGCCGATGATTTACTGCGCTGTCACCTCCACGCAGGGTAGATGCCGATTGAGGTGGCTCCGCTCTGGACCAGCAGGCCGCATGGCTCCCTCAGGTGGAGCTTCTAAGAGTCTGAGAAATAGGCAGAAGAAGATTTAAGATGCACTGCGTGAGACGGGAGTTGCTTCTGGATGCTGAAATAATGGAAGTTAAAGGTGAAATGAAATTTGAAGGGATTTTCACATCATGTTTAAATATGTCAACGCAAAGCACCCATTACAATGAAAAGTTGTGTCTGTTGTTTATTCATTATGAATACCTTTTTGTATACCGCTCTACAAACACGAAATCTTTGACACAACACTTGTCTTCATACTTTAAGGTTGGTGGTCGCCACTTGTGATGTTGATGTGGTCTTGAAGCACAATAAGTCAGAGAGGGTACTGAGGCCAGAGGTCACAGTGGCTGTAACAGGGAATGCGTCTGGGTGGTGCGGTGTTTATCTAGTTAGCTGTCCACTCTTATCGGTCTGCGTTGGCCTCAGGGTCGTTCCCTGCCTCGGTCTTCCCTTGACCTCATTATACATCTCCCCTCTTCCATTTTCCACCATATTCTCCCAGAAAATTGTGGCTGCCAACAGATCATCTATCTCTGTCCGCCGCCTCATCTTCCTTCCCTCCCTGTCTTGCGAATTTCTCTCTCGATCGCTATTTCAGACACACACACACACAATCACCCTTACATTTTTAGGTGTGTGCCTCTCACAGACTCATTCAGATTCAAAATCATAATCTGGCACTAACATCTGAACAGAATGACCTGTGCATGTCAAAATATGCATACACAAATGTGACCTAACAGACCCTTCATTTATAATGCATTCTGCATTCGTCTCTATTGAAGGCTATCTTCTGAGACCAGTCTGTTGCATCACTGACCGTCTAAAGGGATTCTACATCAATAATTGACTTTGGTACACATCAAACTGCTGTTTAATAAATCTTTATACCACTGGGCTGTGAAATGTTTCATTCTGATTGGCTGACAAACGTTCTACGGGTGTGCATTATTTTTGTGTCAAACGCACACCTATGAAGTAGGTCCAGGTCTGTCGACCGAATTACAGTTTGAATACGGATATACTGTCCAACACTGAATAAAGATCTAACAACAAACAAAATAACAGGTCATTTCCATTGTCTGAGAAGAAATAACGATTAATATTTATGTTCAACATGACATTTTTAACAACAACACCAGGTGGCAGCGCTGTGCTGGACTGTCCATACGAAAAACGTTAAGCGAATATCAAAGATAACGGCAAACCACGACACAATCAGCGGGTTAAAGATAACACTTAGAAACACGAAAATAACAAAAAACAGCAGCTTTATTGTTTAGTCAAAAACACGTCTGTGGAAGAGATAATGTTTTTTCTCCAAATGCAAATTCTAAATGGAGCAAACGCATATGCGCTGTGCTGTCTGTCTTCCTCTCTGATAACTTCATACAGGTTCAAACAACAGCTTGAGATGAGACGCGTAAGAAATCAGTCCTATTAAATTAGCATCCCATTAGAAATTAGCGCATTCCAGGACAAATACCTTAAAAAAAGACGAACAACGTGGTAAGTGTGGTATAAGCGGAATAATTGACAACGGGCTGTTGAATTCTGAGAAAATAATGCACACCTTGAGGTTTAACTGCATCACCCCCACGGGGTGTGCATTATGTTCTAAGAACTCAACGGCCGTCGCCATTTATTCCTTACGTAAATATTTCATAGGTCAGTGTTTGTCAAATTTCTTTTTTCTATGTTTCCTTGTGACCTATAAGTTCAGAAACACTGGTTCTAACAACGGGGGCAAACCATTGTGAAAATATTGATTTGACAGACATGTTGTTCAGCAGGGAATGGAAGGATTGTCCTCCATTTGCAGCACTGGTATTTAAAGAAAAAGGTTGCTGTTGACAGCCTCTTAAAGAGATGGATTATCATTACGTCCCCTAATATAAAGCGTTAGGTCACGTCACAGTAAAGTTGCACAAATAAATTGCCCTTTAAAAATAATCACTTAGAATACATTTACCAAAGTGAAAGCCTATTCTTTTAGTTCCCTTCAGAATGCTGGGATATGTTCTTAAGGCTGGATTTTATATTAGCATCTTTGATATTTTCTCAAAGGATACAAAGCATTATGTGTTCCTAGCTCATATTTGCCTTCATTTGTATTCCTGATGTCCCACAGCTCCTTGACAGCAGAATTCTTATTTGTTTTTTAACAAAATACCAAATTAGTACTCGGTTCATAAAGCAAGGAGCATTATTATGGGTTGTTTTTGAGCGCTGATCAATTAAGTACTATATTACAGGGCAATTCAATAAACTCCATGACTACTCAGCCTACGTATTTCTGGTTAAATCTGAGGTTCAGCCGTAGCAAATGTACTTTACCTGCAGTCATTTTCAAGAGAACGTCAGCGACTCATGAAAGGCCTATTGGAGATAGACGTAAAACTGCGGATACTAATTCAAATTAGAATAGAGCACACTAAAAACATTAATTTTACAAATGCATTTTCTGGCATTTAATCTTAAACGTTATAGTTATATTTTACTAACAGTGATTAAAAAAGCTGCATTTATTTTTGTATTTATAGCACTAGATTGGTCAGACCATTAGATTATAAGACCTTTGATAATGAGTAATGTTCCAGCTGGGAAATTATTTAGAGATATAATCGGTTCTGGTATGGATGGTAACGCACCTTTGGAAACACAATTAGCCTATCAAACTTGTTTGTGTGTGTTTTAGAAGAATGTTATTATACTGAATGGTCATAGGTATGGATGTAAAAATAATTGCCCTGTTAAAACATTGGATCTTAACCTTCAATATGCATATCTAATTGGGTTCAATTGATGAAACAGTTATTTATTTAAAAAAAAAACATTGTTCCTTCTGCTAGCAAGGAAATATATAAACAGAATCTCTAACTTTAATTGAATACCCATGCTCTATTACTTCACCCAGATAAGATCATTATAGGGCCCAACAGTGAGCCCTGTGGTACTCACAGTCATGTGCTACACCAGAAACCTTCCAACCCAAGCCCAACTACAGAAAGTCAAACTGGCATGCTTGGAATCTTGCACCACATGCCAGCTCAAGGTCACATTCAGACTGTGTTCTCTGTAATTCAGCTATTTTCTATTCCTGCTTGTCACTTTATCAGGATTTGTATATTCCCAGCAATAAACATGTCAGTCGTAATGGAAAGTGATGCCCTTTACCGCCTGAACTGAACAGATTTCGTGTACAGCATGCAGTTTTTTTTTGTTTATTTATGTTTCCTAGAAACAAGCATCAAGGGAGAAGAGATGACAAGGGGACAGCAGAAAAAGGTGAGATGGTACCTATAAAAAAGATGGAAAAAAACAGTTCAGATCTCCACAGCAAAAATACGCAGATATTCACACACGAAGCCTGTATTTCTCTATGCGTGGGCATATGTAACATACATATTTTAGCATGCGATTGTGCTTTCTCTTCATGCATTCCCTATAAATGGAATACATGCATTCTGTGCGACATGTCAAGAAACACATTGCTGTATGTCTGACAAAAAGACCTCATTCAAATTTAAAATAAGCACTGACAGGCTGTTATATGCCAGTGCGTCCTCACATATAAGCCAGCATTGTGGCGTAATCTTTATAATTTAATCACACGCTCTGGCTCTGGCCTGGCTGTGTATTGGCTCTGCTGTGTTATTGTAAACTGGTAATACTACAGGATGTAGGTTTGCAGCTATGGTTTTTAAAAGCAGTTAAGTATCAGCCAGCATCTCTCTTAGTCTGACATTGACAGTCCAGTAGTGCTTGTTCAGGGACAGTGGCTGTCATTAACATAATGATAATTTGTCACATTAAAAGAAAGTGATCTTACTAGCAGAACACAATTTGGATGTCTCTTGTTTGTCGCCACCTTCTGGTTAAAAATAAGAAGAGAAATGAACAGTTATGACAAAATTATTAAGTACATTTGTTAGCGCACTGAACATATTATTTGCATTAAGATGTGCTTTTATAACAAATGCACTGCTTGCTTTTAATGATTAATTTTAAGACTATACAGGTAAACTCATAATATTTTTATGGCGTTATTATATATTTATACTCAGTGTAAGTTATCCCTGCCTATTTGTGTATTTACACATGCACAAAGATGTCAGACAGTGCTTTTTAAGCACAAGTTTAAAATGGTTCAACGTCCCGCATCTTGCTTATTATATACTCTAGGCCAACCTTTCCACCGTGTCGTTTAAATAACCCATCAACTTTCATAGTTCAAATGTTTTTATGCAAAATTTGCTTTAAAATAAAATAGGTAGAATGGGTAGTTTGTCTACATATGAAACATAGGGCTTTATTTTAGTAGTTACACTTTTTAGTCTAAATGGTTCCATAAAGAACCTTTAACATCCAAAGAACCTTTCTGTTTCACAAAAGGTTCTTTGTGACGAAAAAAGGTTCTTCAGATTATGAAAAGGTAAGAAAGAGCTGGTTCTTTACAGAACCTTTGACTGAATGGTTCTTTGTGGAACCAAAAATGGTTCTTCTATGGCATCGCTGTGAAGAACCTTTTAAGCGCCTTTATTTTGAAGAGTTTTAATTGCTAAGAGTTTTGAGCATTGATTACAAAAAAGTATATTATCAGACTCAAGACTGGCAGAGAGAAAGAGAGAGAGTGCAGTCTTAAAATAAGCCACAAAGATGCCCATGTGACGTGTGAAGAAAAGAAGACAGATGCCAGGGCAGGTCATGTTACTAGCTCAGGCTTTAATGCCCTCTATAAGGCCAAGAAAATGTCATAAAGACAAGAGAAGGCAAGAGAGGAAGCATGTTGTAAGTTTGTATGTCTCACCTACAGTATCACTGGAAAGAACCAAAAACGAATATATCTGTTTGCAGACACTGCAGGTGATTGTGCACAAACATTTCTTCTTACTGAAAGAGTTGTAACCAAAAGTGAAGTGAACGTTTTTAAGAGATGTGGTTATAACAAAATGTGTAAAAAGGCAGAAGTCGGCCTCACAGGTGAGAAGGTAACGTAACATTACTTAGTGTATCTATTACTGGTTACAATGTCTATTGCAGACAGTCCAAAAATGAGTTTTCATAAATTGAAGAGGTTTATATTGCCTTTAAGTCTCCCATAAATCACAACCTCATAATTGTCTAGTTGCCTCTTTTTTTGCTAGCATAACAGTGTTTTGGAAAACCAATGATGGACATATGGTGCGAACCCTCTGCGACACAGAGGGCAAAATGGCATGCTTGTCAGTGGTGCGTGTTGCCCATTGCGTTGACATCCACTTCATCTGTGTTACCGCTGAAAAATGGATGTTCTGTAGGCTGCGCAGCTGCCATGTCAGCAAGCTTTGGATGCTGGAAGAGTTGGACAGGAAGAGAGTCCAAGCACCATACGTGGGCAGGCGTACAGCAGCAGGTTGGGTTTATTGAAGATGGCATCTGTTCCAGCAGAGATGAAAACGTAATGAGCCTGTCATGTTGACCTGAGGTCTTCTGAGCAGTTACTGTTCTCGTGTTGTATTTGTAACCAGGCTCAGTAAAACAAAATGATCAGTAAACACTAAAGTAATGGAGCCGGTTAACGTTCAGATTGTAGACCTCCAGTGGCACCACTCATCCGTTTAGTTCTTTCCCCTCCTCGAGAAGAATGACTGTGATCCGTTGCACCTCTCCTCTTATTTAACACGAATCTCTCTGGCCCTGTGTGGTTGTCACTGGCCTCCCATAGAAAACGGTGGCTGCACGAGGACATTTACAGAACATTTCTCTCTTCACACTGACCTGGCGTCTGGGGCCACCTTCACACAGAGAGCTGCTTTGCATCGTGAAGATGAGTTGTGAGACTCTGTCATGAATGCTGCCGGTCATGGAAAGCTCACTTAACGTGCGCGTGTGCTTTATATAGTCTGCTCTCACCTGTCGTGCACTTCAGGCTTGTGTTTTTCGAGAAGCATACAGTAAACGATGGAGGACAGGGTTATTCTCGCTCTCCTTTTTACGAAATATATCAGAATGCATTGTTTCGGGTATAATGTATCATTTAAATGGTTCTACTTCTTCCAACTTTTCCATAATATATTTTTCCATAATAATTCCATAAATTATAACTAAATTATTTACATGACCACAAAAATGTTCCAGAACCATGTTTCACATTTTTTTATGCACGTGGCTTTTCTGTGAGAACAATAATCGGCTTGATTGTATTCCAAACAAAAGTAACATTTTATTATTACTTACTAAAACAAAAATCGGTAAATTCGTTCCGAAAGCCACGGTTATGACCCTTCCAGTTTTTATTGTTATAATAAGCTTGGGCTTATTATTGCTGCTTATTTGTATGCTTATCGTAGAAATGGATTCAGGCAGAAAAGCAATCCACAATTATATAGCTGCTATAAAGCTTATGGTGCTCATTAAGCATCTGTACGGAGATGTTTGGGACACGTACGTCATTTGATATCGAGGTAACAATAACCACCCTTTGAGTTTGAATTATGTGACTGCAATGAATTTTTTTATCCCCATACTTCCATCATACAGCAAACGCTACAATGACCTTTATCTCCCAGTGTACATTGCACGCTTGTTTTTCGACAAAAAGACAAGCGTACGAAACTGTTCAACATTCTCCAGTGTGCTAAAACTGTTATATTATGCAAAACAAGGCTCATTAAACCGAATACTGAATACTTAAATAGATCAGTTGGATAAACCTGCACCTGATGTGACTGAAAATCAATGGCGGATACTAAACACTTGCCGTTTACGCAACCTTCACACTGCATGGATTTTACATTACACCTCCTACCGCATGGACACGAGTAACACACACGCGTATCTTTGTTTCACACAGACACTTGCATTTGTTCTGTCTGAGTTCACCTCACTGGATTCGTCTTTTTAGTATTTCACACATTAGCAATGACATCCTCCCAGCGTTCACCTTGCGACCGTTTTCTCTCGCTAGTAAATCACTGCTCAGGGGTGATGTAAAATCCCACCTCTTTCTTTCTATTCTGATGTTGTTTGCTGTTTGTTACTGCTGGCCACTGCAGAAGTCTTCATTATAGGAGACACCGTGGATGTGGAATACTAATGATACGAATCCATCAGTATTCGGAGTGCCTGATACGGAGACCATGAACACACACGCTGCCAAACTTCCTTGTTTCTCTCTCTACAAGGCTAGTCTTGGTGAAACGCCAATATTTTTGATATTTGATTGATTTTACCATGTCATCAATTCTAAGTTAACACAGTCTGTATTACAATCACAGCATAAGAAAAACAACGTGAACTGTAAGAAAAAGATGGATGACCATATTTCAACCACACCGGACTGCAGTCTTTGGCGTTTATTATTTAACAACAGCTGCATTATATATGATTCAAGTTCGTATGATCATATTTGCTGTAAGACAGTGTTGGGTATTCTGCCCTGGTCTGTCCATAGGTAGCGTGTGTTGCTCGAGGCATCAAAACATCAAACTCTGGAACCAGTACCTGGTTTTGCTTTCCACCTCAATTGGCTCATGCTGTTCTGGAGTGGTCCGGCGCTGCATTCTCTATGCTGATCAATGGGAGAGGTGTAGGGAATGTGAGAGGATGGAAACAAAGTGTGTTTTTTCGGCATTCCTCACAGTTTCGCTTGCACAAACACATCAGCAGTCAATGAAGATAGGAGAACAATGAAGACATGTCGCTTTAGACATGAAACACGGTGATACTGGGAACGTCTGTTTTAACCACTGCCCTATATAAATGACTGGATTGCTCATGACGTCATTACACTGAAGCTACCGCGCCGCCATGTTGGTATGTCCAAACGCTCTATTAAATTAACAGGGAGTTATCACATATTAATGATAAAACAGTAACTTACCAGTCCACGTTTTTATATCTAAAGTCAACGCAAATGTCTTAAGCACGTGGTTAATTCATTAAAGTCGGGAATTTTTCCGTCTTATTAGATATAGAGTGCGTTACGTTCATTTTCATTAGAGTAGCGTACATATCAGATCAGCAGACTAACGAGACACCTCAACATATATCATCAAGCATACGAGTCGTCTGCCGTTCTAATTTCAGTTCCGGGTCAGATTTGCGTCACTCGGTGTAATGCCCGCCGCCTACGTTCTATTTGCGAAGTTGTACGTGGTAGACCAATCACAGCAAACTAGACCATCTGACCAATCAGATCAGAGTAGGCAGAAAGGAGTGGATAAGACGAACGAATCATTTGAGAGTCAGTCAAGAAGTAAGGTAAGAATAACTGCCGATTATTAGAAAATGTTTGTACGTAAACTTGTTGTTGGACACTCCATAAAGCAAAGCAGGACCTTAAAAATCATAAAATATTTATTCTTTGATGTTTGACAACTGTTTTATGATAGAAATGAAAAGGCCGTTCACATGTCGTGTCTAAAAACACATGCAAAACGCTGGCTGCGTCGCTTTTTCCCTCTTTTTGGCGCTTGGGAGTTTGAGCGCAGTTGACGCGCGTCAACATTTAATTAACACATTTGAGACTTATTGTTGAGGAGTGGTGTGCTGCTAATTCTCTAAGAAATATAACGATGTATTCACAGTTAAAGAAGAGTTGGGCCATAAAACACCTTAGCAACAACATGCAATGGCAACCTCGTAATGTGGCTTTTTGCACTAGCATACATATTGCAAGTATTCTTAAGAAACAAAGTCAAAATCCTGTTTACACTTCTAGTTTACCCCACGTTTCTCCTTCTAGCTTCGTGATATTTTTATATTTATTACAGAATGGCCGTGAAAGTCTTGGCAGTGGCTGATGTAAAATACAAGAAGTTTAAGCGCTAGACAGAATGGAATAAGGTCACAGATATCTTGAGATTATTCCGTTGGCAGTGGTTTTACTCTTCTAACACTTGCCAAGATCGTAGCATTAGAGAGGAAAGATAATATAAAGACCACTACAGGTCATCTGTTCAGCATTAAAAGATGAGCAACAAAGATTAGCGATAACATTGGCTTTGGAGATAATGAAACATTAGCCATTTGTTTAAGACTACCCTCAAAGCATGATACTATCGGTCATATTCTGTCTAGCTGTTTGCCCTTCCACCTTCTCTAATTGTCTCGGTTATCGCAGTGTCCACATTTCATTTAAAGAAGAAGTGTGTGATTTCTGCACTATAGCAGATTTACAATCTGTTTGATTCAGCAGCGTGACTGGGTTGTATATAACATTGGCTCAGCCAATATTGAGGCAGGATTAACCGTGTTTTACTTTTTTCAAACACTTGGTTTGGTTATGCTAGTGGCACAGAAATGGCACACTCCATTTTTAAGATCTTGTAGTTTTATGAAGTAGAGCTGGTGAGTTTCTACTCTTGTGGACACGGTCGACTGCGGCCTTTCCTTTATATCGAGACTTTTTTTTCCATTTGTTTTCAAAACTCAGGTTCTCTGCTGATTTGATGCCAATCTCAAACCTATTTGTCGTGTCTCTTCACAATAGCGTTTCTCACAGTATGTGTTACTGGTTGACACCACTGCTCTGGGTCACTCTTTTTGTGATATTTTGTGCTGCGTGTTCAAAAAAACATTACAATTCCTTTCATATTTCATCGTGGCATGTGCCAATGAGACCTGAATTAGCCAGGGCATCATGTTAGAAATATATTTATGAGAGTGAAACAGAAAAAGTGTTTGAAACTGTAATGTCCTGACTGTGCAGCTGAGGTGAGATCTTTAAACCGGAGATAGTTGATCTTTAGTGGTGATGACCTTCAACTGCAAAGACTCTTGTTTTTGACCCCTTATTGAATAAAACTTATTAGTAGAGTTTGCAAAGGCAAAGATCACTATATGTATTGCTCACACTCTGTATTTGAACAATCATTTCATAGTTTTAAACTTTAAGCCGCCATGTAACATGTTCTGTATCAGCTGTGCCAAGGACATCCATTTTTGGAACAGGCTCTAGTTTTATCCTGCATTATTACTGAACTACTATCATGTATTGTTGGTATTAAAACATGATGATGCTTGTTGATTACGTTTTGCCTTGGCATGCATCACATCGCTCAGAGAAAGCTTTTATAGAGACCAATTATAATCATAATATGTCTTATAATTTGCCTCAAAAATACAATATGGCTTCATTAGGCGGGTTTAATTAAAGTTAGTTTACTAGTCATTTACATATTCCAACAACTGTAAATAAATAGTGGTTGTTATGATATTATAGAGAATGATGTGTCTGGATAAACAAATCAATGTTTTCTTCAACTCTGACCTTGACAGAAAACCATTTTGCTTTTGTGAACGAGCGCCTAATGCATCTGTAATACTTTGTACTAGCTTAATGCCTTTGATGATACTGCATTTCCCTGAATTAGTAACAGTGAATGAAGCACTTGTTTGTTTTCTTTCATTCGACTCCCTCTGTGCATTTTCTAATTCCACCATGCAGAAAGTCTTATTTATCTGCTGTATGAGCACTTCAAATGTACCTTTAATTTTGGAGCTGTATGAACAAGGAATCACTAAGATCATCTGGATATCTTTTTAGCGAAACCAGATTCATATTAGGTCAGATTAGTCTCAATATAAATATATTCATGAAATCGTATTCATAAATACACAACTAATTAACTTTTTTTTTTAATTGTCCAACTTGTTTTTATAAGAATTGAATCTTTAAATGTGCATTGCAGATTGTCACACATTTATAAGGCCCTTCAGAATTATGTGTAGATATTTTTAGGCTTACCTGGCAGATTTCAACCTAACCAACCAGTACAACTTTGTTCAGCTCTTTGACTCATTGGGGAAAAAAATTCGAATGGTTGTTTATCAGGAGAGAGCTGGATGTGCAGTTTGTGCCGGTATTTACCATAACCTTTTGTAAAATCAAGCATTTTATTTGTATTATTATTATTCTTTTAAAGCAACATGTTGTTAATATGTCATTATTGTTAGCTCTGTTCATTGTTACATTCTAACATGAATAATATATATATATATATATACTGTATATATACATAATCTTTCAATGAGATCTTACAGTGTAATAAAACAAAATAATTTTCATTTAATTTAACTTCAACACTTTTTTAAAGACTTTACACTTTTATGCTCCTTAATCTGGTCATTAACATGATCACTAGGAAAGATGGTTCTTTCGGATTTTTTGGTTACAAACATATATCTCTTTATTTCTTTTGTCAATATTTGTTTATTTCATATTTTCCGTTTCTTATTAAACTACTCACTGCCCGCTCACGACCGTGACTCAGACGCCAAGACCTGTGCCCACCAATGAATTCTATCGGTTTCTGTTAATAAATAATTCTGAACAAAATCAGCATCTGTCTTCATTAAAGCATGAAGATAAAAAGAAATAGCATCACTTGTGCAGGTGGACCTGGATCAAATGTTGTCCTAATCCTTAAGAGACCTTGAATTCTAAAAGGTTCAGAGGCACTGAAGTAACACAGTAAACGATCCAGTAAGAGGAACACGCTGTGTAAAAGCATCAGCTAAACTGGCATTACAAGAACACACAGTTCCTCTGTTTACGAAACTATCTGCGATAACACATCTTTGATAGGTTTTTTGTGTCTCCTACAATTTTCTGAACTGTCCCACAGGCCTGCATAGCCCAACTTTTTGCGGACATGTTAAATAGGGACTAAAGAACAATGTCACACTGCATAATTCATCTGATATACATTGCAACACTGCATTAACATGCCTCCTGTTGCATGTAGTGCATGAGACAAATTTGGTCAAATCTTTTCAAGTCTACAAAAGAGGAAGTAATGTAAACACCTTTGTCAGGTTTGTGTTTCAAAAAGGATATTGGTGACACTTTACGATAAGGTCATTTTCATTACCATCAGCTGCAATAGCTAACATGAACTAATACAGAAAGAATAATGTTAGTTGATACCAATGTAATTTTTTAATGTTACAATAGTTCATTGTGCTTTAACCAGTGTTTACCGATACAACCTTGTTTTAAAAAATATTTGTAAATTATGAAATTAACCTTCACTAAAATTAGTAGGCTAATTGTTGAAAAATTGTTGTTCATTAAAGTCAAGCGCCCTCTAGCTGGCATAAAAATGACTGCTGTGTTGCATTTTGTGACCGTCAGTGCCAAGCAAAATGCAGGTTTGTTCATGGTCCCATATATACTTTGTACATGGTACCTACCATTTTTTAACATTTAATTGGCAAAGTTTGCCAATTAAATATTGGCAAATATTAAATAATATTAAAATATTTGGAAGATCATTTGGATAAGCAACACGTCCCAAGCAACTTCTCCTATTTTCAGTTTTAACCGTTTACTCGTCTTTCAGCCGTCCTACGCTCCATTCTGATTTTTTCCATTCGTAATAAGCTCAGTCCTCTTAAGCATCCATTAAAGGGGTGATTTAACGCTGTTTCATGCACTATGACTTCTTTACAATGTTAAACGTGATGGCTTCTCATGCTGTACTACGTAGTATTTCTGTGCTCGACACACTCCCCCAAGGTCCGTATAGGTTTCGGAAAGTTTTTTTCGAACATGAAAAACTGTTACGTAACAACTTTTCGACATCCCTTATTGGGCAATTCTCCCGGAAAAGCACGAGCGTTAGGTAGACCCGCCTACCATCAAGATTGGCTGCCCTGTGGGCCTGCAGCTGCAGCTCGTTACTCTTGCGATAGTGAGAGAAGTTGAGGTGTGTTTGTTTGTTCACGGCATTTCAGTGATGGATGTTATATAAACGGTGGATATAACGCTGGATTTGGAGATGGTTTGAAACTGATAGATGGAGCGGTCCCAGTGCTAAAAGATGCCGGACATGAACCACATGAATGGATGTTAGGACATGAATGGATGTTATATAAACGGTGGATATAACGCTGGATTTGCAGATCGTTTGAAACTTATAGATGGCGCGGTCCCAGCGCTAAAAGATGCCGGACATGAACCGCACGCGGTAAGTGAAACTAAGTCATATGTCTGTGTTTTGTTGGCAATCGGCGCTTACGTGCATAATGTAAACAACACTAACTTATAGTGAATCAACAGTTATGCAGGGATAATGCGATGACGTATTGTGTGCTCGTGATTTAGTTCCTCCCCCCGCACACCCCCAGGAGGTCGTATTTTTTCCGGAAATAATCATACAGCTGTATCTCTCTTTTATAAATGTGATCAAACTAAATACTCTTCGAATTATGCAATGCTATTCTATAGGTAGCTACTCGCGTTCAACCGGACCTTTGAAGGTTAATTGTAAAAGCCTCTCTTTTCTACTTAGTTTTTTTCTATTGTATTCTGTTAAAGCAGAACCCTTTGATGATTATTTTTCACAGATCAGGGTGACTGAGATGAGAACACAGGGCTGTGTGGTATTTAGACACATGACGATGTAATCAGTCCCTTACTCTGGTCCAGACGGTGGCGGGAGGCAGACGTACACGTGACGGGAAAGCTCATTGATGAAAACAAGAGCAGGACAGATGGGCTGGTAAATATTCAGCACACAGATCAGGTCCTGGCTCGTGTAGTGCGAGTCTTGATAAACGCGCTCCCTCCTGAGCACGAAGAGCGGACCCCCCGCCGAACAGCCAGCTGAGCCTCAGATTTGAGGCCTTGTCATTGTGCTAAACTAGAAGGCTTGTGGCGTTCCTCTCTTCGAGCCCTGCTCAGTCAGCCAACAGATCGCCTGTGTCTCCAGCGAGACGCTCTGGCACTTCATTTCCCAGTCCTCCAAATCCATCTACCTTTTCCCTCCCCCATTTATTTCTTAACCAGTTTCTTCACCTCTTTGGTGCACCAATATGCCTTAACCAATCAACTCAAAGAGGCCCGATTTCCTGTCACGTACGTTTGCGCTGATAGACATGGAGGCTGAACCGGTGCATGTCTAATACAAAAGTCTCCATCTGTCTGTCTAGAGCCGCGCGAGACGGTACGACAGGCTCCGCCATCCAAGAAATAACACGTACGGTACACACACACATCTGAAGAATGGCAGAGCTATAATCGGAGACGTGACGTAATATCTGCACTCTTCCATGAGTTTTTAATGCTGTTGTGATTCACAGCCCTAGTGCACCTGTCAATGTCAGTGTAGCAAACAGGAATGATGGGATGTTGGATGTGTCTCCATATGAGCGTATTGGGGGAGCTACTTTAAAAACTGTACCTAAAAGTGTTTACCTTTGTTAAGTGTTAACTCATTTTCAGGCAGGGTCACCTATGGGTTCCATCACCAACCAAGGAATCTGTCAATTTAATCATGAATCTGTGATTAGTGATTATGTATTGTAAGGACACACACACACACACAATAGCCACTTACCCATCAGTCTGACCCCAAGTCTTTTCTTCATAACTTGTCTGGTTGAAAGATTCAGAGATCAGAGATGATGTCTATTATGTAAACAACTGTTAAGATGTTAAGAGTTTAATTACAGAATCAGGAATAAGGCTGAAGAACAAAACAGAACTGTGAAAGCAGTCCCTGAGCATGACTTTTAATCAATTCTGCTTATGGAACGTGAGTAAAGACCAGATGGCAGGTGTAGCGGTAACCATCAAATCTAGAGATAGGTTTCAAAAGAGAAAGAAAACAGCAGGTGGTTTACTACCGTCTTTCTCTATGCTTCACGTGATATTCACATCCAGAATGACACGTTACTGCAGCTTCAATGACTATATAGTTTTCCACCAAATTAAGTACCTGAGGTTTGAAGAACCTCTCCAGTTGTTTCAGGTGAATTGTCTATGAAATGTTTAATTAGCAGGTTATGGCTCTGCACTTTATATGCCTGGCGTATAAACTCCATTAATGTGTTCAGTTCAAAGGAATTCGAGTGGGGTAAGGTTAATGTTCTAAATGGTCATGTTTAAAGTTCTCCAAATTCTTAGGTAGCGATGCAAACTTCAGTACTTCAGTCACCTATAACCCCAGTCACAGAAGAAATGAAAACGCACCACACTCTCTCCTCGTTACAACATGTTCTTTGTTGCGAAAAGAAGCAAATGTGATAAAGTGTTAAAAATCGAATTGGAAAAATGCTTGAATTCATAATTCATGGCTAAGGATTGGGTGAACGCGAAACGTGATGCCGGAATGCAGCAACAAACATTGGTAATGCAAGTTCAAGTGACCGAGCAGCCAGATCAAACGTTGGCTTGCGGGTACAAAAATGATACCTTTTCATTTGGAGGGCTTAAAATGACATTTTAAAGATGCAATGGGCGTGATCATAACTCTGAAAAGACGCACACAAAAGACAGTGTTTATGAGGAGCTCCATTTAGAAGTATAAAGGTCCCGTGAAAATGAATATTAGTTTAACAAGCTGTCTTTCAAAGGCTTTTTCAGAAGGCCCACGTGAATGGTCCTGTACATAAAGGAGAAACAGTCTGAAAAAGCAATAGCACGCGTGTCTCATTTTGATGCCCTCTTACTTTTTCCATGCGTCACCGCTGTCTACAAATTGACCTGGTTTGTTCATTATCTCAATAATTATGAAAACAACCTTCATGTGACGACCAGTAACTCACAGCGAGAGGTCGTTCAGACTGCAGCGATGATGTCATCACGCTGTCTCACTTGCAGCTGCAGAAGAAAGCCTTTAACTGTACGCTAAAAATAGACATGTATCTCTTCTAATGAAGCCGTGCTGTCAGCCACTTTGCAGTACGGCAGGTGGTTGTGTAGTATTTTGCGTGATTACATACAGTATATCGTCGTGATTCTCGGCATTACGTCTCCTGATTGAAAGTTTTTTCTTATCGATGACAGCGTAATCTCGTATCTCCCTGCTCCCAATTCATAAACCTTGTATCTCCGATTAAACATGGTTTTGGGGAAATGTTGTGTTAATGTTGGTACACAACAGTATATGATAGCAATATAAGGTATAATACCAACTTTAACGATACAATGTTTTATAACTAAAAAAAATGCAGTTTTTTTAATTTCCTGAAAAATAATGGTTTTGGAGATGCGAGGATTCCGCCCGACATCGACGATATACTGTTTGCATAAAGTTGCTGCCGTTTTTGCAGAGTTGGCAAGTCAAAGGTAATGCTACTGTATGTCTATTCAAACTTTTGTTTTGCTTTAAAACGATCTATGGTTTATGTGTTAATTTCAACATACGTTTAAATGTTTACTTACTGGCATACCCTGGGTAGCATATAGTCAGTAAATTCAGTATTTTGCCTTTGTTTCAGTGACACAGCAAAATAAAAAAACTGTGAATGTGGGTTTGTGGTTTGAATATAATGAAAAAAAAAATGTCAAGAAAACCCGCCATTAACCATCAGAACTTTACCTCATGTAAACACAAACATGTAACCACTTTAACTGCACGTATTTCATTCTGACTACACATGTGACATGCACGGATGACTTCTCATGCACCTGCCGTGATCGCATCTTGAAAGGATCAAGGATCATACAAATGCATCATACCCAAATGTTTTGAAAGCCTCGCTTTCATCCAATGGCCGAGAAGATTTGACAGCTGTCAAACTGTAGCTCGGCTGACTCCATTCCATGTCATTCACCAACTTGCCGGTAAAGTGAAAGCTAATTTATAAGATCAAACAAAAAACTGTTTCACATTTGGTTTGTTGGGTGGTGGTCACGTTATTCTACATTCATCATGGTAAAGAATAACTATAGATGTCTATATACAGGTATAAATGTGAAATCATATAAAGTAACAGCTTGTATTATTATCTTATTAATATTATTTGAGATTGATATGTTGTAATAAAAAATATCGCAAGTCGCAATATAATATAAGTTGCAGAAAAAATCTCCAAAATAGCAAACTCTTGTATATTACCTTGTATACCTTGTATAAGTGTTGGCAATGGTTGTTCATCTTTGGTGTTTGTAATTACATGATGTAAACCCACAAGAAATACCAGCAAATCCCTGATGCATTGCTGTGATGTAAGTATTAGTCAGTGTTGGACCCTGTTCCTGAAGCATTTTGGTTGTAAGCGAATGAGGAAATGAAACAGAAAAAGCAGTTTCAGCCGAAGGCCGCTGAGTATCCCCACTCTCCGGCATTGTTAAGAAGGCTTTCCCTTCCCTATTCAACAGGGTAATTGCATCATTTTTCACACAGGGTCCCCGCATAAGACATAAGCTGGTCACATTAATCATACTAATGGAGAAGTAAGTGATCTGAAATATAAGCTTTAATCATGTTTTCCTGCACCCCTGTAATTCAACCCATTTTGTATTTTATCTCACACATCGAGATGAAGAAGGCCATCATTAGAGAGTTATTTGTGACTTTGTTGTACGTAAAATTAAAGTGTTAAATCTTAAGAAAAAATGTACGAGTCATGTTTCGTGTCAAAAAAAGTGTTCGAAGATAATTAGCACGTTTTTATTTGAGCACTTTTATGATTCGTTTGTATTATTTTCCATAGGTTGTTTGTGTAAGCAGTTTTTTACGACCTATAGTTACGGTTTAAAGTCCCAGTGAAATAAAAAATGACAATTTTCATTTTTTCATGAAATATTGCAGCGTTTATAGTAAATAGCTTATCGATGTGGGTCATTTTCTTTTTAAAATTCATGTACACTCATAATCTTCAGTTAAAATATGAAAATGCACTTCCGCCCTGAAATGACTATCCATCTCAAATGACGTAAATTAGACGGCTTGGGCGGGGCATCCGTTAACTCCTCCCCTTCAACTGTCAGTCTGCTGCCTGTTTCATTTCAAAATGCAACAGCTGTTTTCACACATCCAATCAATTTGCAGTGAAACACGCAAGCCACGCCCACTAATTTTCTCCTTCGAAATTCCTTTTCACTCGGAAATGTGTCAGAATACGGAAATAAAAACGATCGTAACTTCACGGTTCACGGGGACTTTAAGGATAAGTGCCCTCATAGCTGCCTGCAACTAATTGCGACATCTGGTGGCCACATTTACATCGCACCAAAATACGGTTGTCAGTCCTGTATTTAAGTCCTTAATACGGTTGCATTCACACACACAGATTACAATTACAGTTACAATCACATTCTGAAACAGAACTCACTCCTGTAAATGTATATTGTCCGCTACAATTTTTATTGATGTCGATAAACCGAGCTGCAGACTTACCTTACCTGTTGAAAAACACAGCATATGCTGTTTAGATGTGTTTTGAAGCATGGCAGCTGTTTGAGCTAGTTTAAGCTGGTCCTCAGCTGGTCATGGTCTGATTTAAGATGATCATGTGCTGGTTCTAAGATGGGACTGGTTGCATAAACTGCTTAGACTAGTCTTACAAGTTAGTCACCTAATGTTTTTCTTTGAGACTGGTCATACCGTCTTCAAGTCAATTACATAAAAAGGCCTAATTGAAATCTGTGAATACTAAGACTGATTAGTCCTAATTAATAGCTAGTCTGTGAGAATAGTTGTTAAGACACAGTCTTAACTTAGCGGCTATGTTAATGCATCTGGCCCCTGGTCCTAAGCAACTGGGTCCCGCTCAGGACCAACTTAAACCAGGTCTCATGACCTGCTTAGACCGGCTCAAACCAGCTACCATGCTTCAAAACATACCAAACTAGCATATGCTGGTTTTTTCAACAGGGTTGTGATGCTATGCACTGCCAATCTTCCGACTATAAACAGCTGTGCTGCAGTGCGATATTAAAAGCCTTCATAGATGCCACAGTACAACGCCAGCTCTCGTCTAAAAACACTGCGTGCAGACAAGGTTTTCGTGACAGAATCAAGTGTATGGACTATTGAACTGCAAGAATATAAAACCTTTAAAGTGATACTGAATATAGATACTTAATATAATGAATGGTAAGATAAAATGTGTTTACAAAGGAAGTTGTTGCAGTTTAATTGATCGCAGGTAGATGGCGGCAGCACCTCCGCTCATGAAACCGGAGTGAGACTTCCTGGGAGTGTTTTGCTTGAAGTTCAATTATTTTGTAGATTAAAAAATCATTTAAATTTGCAAGCTCTGTTGTGAAATCTTCTCTGCACACTGGGAAATTACACACGCCTACTGTTTTTGTACAATGCAGTCCATTTATATTTATATTTACATTCATCACTATGGTTACAGGTTACATTGATTAAGGAACTTTGCTGTTTGTTAACTGTAAACAAATAAACAGTGTTGGGTGTAACTAGTTACTAAGTAATTAGTTACTGTAATTTAATTACTTTTCCCTTGAAAAGTAAAGTAAGGGATTACTCTTATTTTTTCTGTAATTTAATTACAGTTACTTCTGATGTAATTAAACTAAATACTTTGTGTAATATGTGTGTGTGTGCAGAAGAGGAATTTACATAAAAATTCAAAGTCTAACTTTAAAATCTGTGCTTTAATGTATAATTCTCACATTTGTAATTAATAATACTACTTTTATATGATTTATTTGAATGAATTAAAAGAGCCGTTTCATGTCTATCCTTGAATCACTTAACTCATCAAGGTTGATGTAGGATATATAAAGTAATTAGTAATAAGTAATTAAATACTTTTTGAAGAGAGTAACTTGTACAGTTATCTAATTACATTATCGAATGTGTAATTAGTAACTAGTAATTAATTACTTTTTCAGAGTAACTTACCCAACACTGCAAATAAATTAGCTGCTAGGTTGTATTTAACTAATTTATATAAAATAATACTTTAATTAGAACTCATAAAATGTTGTTTGGAAAATGTTTGGTAGGCTATGCTATGCCAACACATGCCGTTTGAACCAGGAAAACCCCAGGTGCTCAGTGTGAAGCCCACCTTAGAAGCCCCCGTTTCCATCCAAGTTATTTGCAGGTAATTTTTACCTGTCCTAATGAGATTTTTATGCTATAATATAGTAAAATCTCTTAGTTACTGTAAATATTGTACATCCACATTAAAAAAAGAATACAAGTTTAGAATAAACATGAACTATGAACTAAACTATTCCTTTAAAAAAAGCATAAAAATAGGTTTCATTCATTTATAACACACAACAAACTTCACTTTTTTTTCTTTTGTTTCTGTTGTGAAATATGACCCAGACATTTTTTGACAGTTTCACACGTTCAGAGTTTTTTTTCCTTTGTGCATTCCATCGAGCACATTGAAACGACAAGCAATGCGTGTTTGCATTAAGAATGTAACTGTCAAACATGATGAAGATAACAGCGATGACTGGTGTGGGTTTGATATCCAGCAGTCTGTCTCCTGAGGGTCCAGGCCGCTGAATGATGATGTGTTTATTTCATCTAATATAGATATGGGCCAGTGAACATAGCGACTCCCTGCAGAGAGCCTTAACGCTGCCCACAAACCCATTCTGTTTTCCTTGTTTCCTTGTTGGCTCTGTCATGCAATTCAGGATTAACTCACCCGACACTCTCGTCCAACGGCCCTGACCCAAACCTGCTCTGAGATGTTCTGTAATCCATCATTAATGCCACATCACAGTTGCATTTAGCATTCTTCCACAGGCCTGTGCTTTCTCTCCTCAGCGTTTTAGAATTTCGTTCGTGAAACGGGTGTTTCATGTCAGGCTAACTTGGTTTAATTGTGGCTTTTTGGAGGGAAATGTGCTATTACTTTCTGAGAATTCAGACTTCACCTGGTAGAAAAATACCATAGATATTGATACTGCTTATCCACCAGAGCAGGTGCTGGAGCCCCATTTGAAACTGTTTGACCATGTTGCTATGCCAACACGTTGTGCTCTCGCATATCGCACCCACATTTTTCAAATGAATGAAAGTGATTTCTAAGTGATTTGGAGAGTTGAAATAAGAATTTGGTAAGTAACATGAAAAATATGAAATCTACAATACCCTTATATAATGCAATGTAATGTAACGTAATCTAAGTTAGTAGAGCATTGTGTTAACAAAGCAAAGGTGATGGGTTTGATCCCCAAGAGAACCCACATACTGATTAACACGTATATAGTTTTAATCCACTATAATTCAGTTTGAATTGAAGAGTCAACAAATGCATAAATATAATAAGAAAATGTAGGTATGTTTACAAATTCATAGTCAAAATAGATTTGCCAAATAGATAGACCAAAAGCTATATGTTGCGCATCCCATCAATATAGCAATATTGCTGTTTGTGTGCGCGGAGCTTTGAAGAAAGGATCCAGGATCATATCTATAGATTAAAATATCATAGATTTTGGTTGTTTTCATTTGACTTGAGGCAGTCGGGAGCTTCCTGGAACAACCTAGAAACTACCCAGAACAGTGTGGCATTGGAGTTATAAGGCAATACAACTTTTTTCATGGGCAAGCATTACTCAAATGTTCCTCTGAAAATATTAAAGGGGTCATATGACATGGCTAAAATGAATATTATGGTTTGTTTTAGATGTAACGCAATGTGTATACACGATTTTATGGTTAAAAAACGCTGTATTTTCCACATACCGTGCATGTTTGTATCTCCTCTTTGCTCCGCCTCTCTGAAACACGCATATTTTTTACAAAGCTCATGGCTCTGAAAAGCGAGGTGTGCTATGATTGGCCAGTTTACCAGTGCGTATTGATTGGTGGAATACTGCAAGCGTGTGAGGGAAATGTAACGCCTCTTACCATATTTGGAACATCAGGTTCCTCTTCAATTGTACTGACAGGTACGCCCACCTTACTTGCGTATACATTTGGGCGGTCTTAGTCAAATCAGACCACCAACTGACGTTGATTTGTGGGGGTGTGGCTACACGAGGTGTTTCAGGCAGGTCTGGGTGAGCATTTGCTTTTAGATAGATCGCATCTTTTGTTCCGACACTTAAATTCTTGCAATTTTATGTGTCTAATACATGCATGAGCAACTTATAACACACCAAAGACAAAGACACAGAAAAACACGTATTTGCGCCATATGACCCCTTTAAATTCTTTTTTTCTTTATAGAATCCATGCAAAATACCTTGGTACTTCTAGGATCACCTCACGTCATTATCATCTTGTTACGTCAACTTCCCGCCTGTGCTGTTTGTTTGCTGCCTGACTTTGTCTATGGGCACAGATTCAATGGCCCGTCCTTTCTGATAATTCGTAACGTCCTCATCACTAATATTCCTCTCCAGCGGTTTAATGGAGGTCTCCTCCGTGATGGGAGCCATCACAAGTCCTTCGGCAGTGAGTCATACACAGTGATGAATCTGTGTCCCAAAGTCGGTTTTCAGAGGCCAGCACAGATTCAAACAAACCAATTCATACGCAAATGTGCTCCCAACACCTCCGAAGAGAATCAGTAAATCACTGTGAATTATACCGTCACCAAGACTGATTCTGTGTATACCTGGAAGAACACTTTTCTATCTACATACTGTAATTGAGGTCAGTTCTCTTTCGCGTTTTGCATACTCTCTCTCTCTCTCTCTCTCTCTCTCTCTCTCTCTCTCTCTTCCTCTCTGCCTGTCTGTTTTTTCCCTCTGCCAAACTCTGTTCATTTCTTGGCAACCATTTTAACCATTTAATCAGTTCAGTCAGCATTAGTGCATTGGCTGCTAACTCACTCTTTCTCACTCTTGCTAACAGTTTTCTGTATCTTTCTCTTCACTTTTGCACTTTTACACATCCCATTCTATGAGATCCATCTGTTTTGTTGTTTAGAAAATGCCGGGGTCTGTAACTTTCCTATCACAACTTTAAAGGTTTCCAAAGGAAGCGTGTCTCATCATTGCCCTCTTGAACATCATCTGCAGTGGTGCGTGCGTCAGGAGTTGAAGAGGAAAATAATGGATTGTGACAACGCAATAAATCTCTGATAGGTGGAGTGGAAATAAGCTTGCTTTGGGCGCTGCTCTCGAAAGGCAGGCTACAGGTATCATTCTAAATTCAGTAGTAAAAGTTTATTCTTATATGGAATGGCAGTCCTTAAGATAACCGCCTGTTATTGCAGAGGGAGAAAAGTTGATTACTACAAGACAATAAAGTGAGAGTGATTACTCAAGGGATCTCTGCTCATTTAAACCCCCCACCCCCCCGCAGAAGCGATGCCAGAGTTAGGAAGAACTTTTCTATTGAAGAAGCTGTTACAAAGTCATTTTCTGGTACCAGTTGTCTCTAACTTCATCCCCATGACTTACGGCTTGCATATATCAGGAGAAAACCAGGAAGGTTGCAATTAAAAATAAATGAAAGGCCAAATGTGTCATTTATTACAATACAAAACAAGAATTTCACTACAAGACAAGACTGAAATTACAAACATTTACATAGATGGTTTCAACGCAACAACATAAACAAGTGTTAGTGCGCATACACGCGTTCGTGGACGGCCCAAGTAAGAATCGTAACTTGGCTAAACTCGTCTCTCCACTCTTTTGAATTTAGACTGCGATAACAAGCTCACCGGCTAGATGTCAGTGTCCCGGATTCTTCAAAATACGACAAAACTACAGGACCCATTCAACAAATAGTTTATTTAATTGTTATATTATCAGACACTAGCCAGACGATAAACAAACACAGACCAGAAGTTAATCACAGTCCAGATGCGCACGTCTGATGAAACGGTCTAAAAATGTATATGGTAAATATGCAACAATACAGTTAGCCCCATACATACCTCAAGTTTTTTAACCAAGTTTTTGTTTTGGTTCTGATGTCTTTGATTGTTTTTCTTATTCCATGGTTAGGTGACAGGAACAGTAAGGCCCTGTCCACATGAACACAGGTATTTTCAAAACCGCAGCTTTTTCTATGCGGTTTGACCATTTGTCCACACTAAAACGCAGTACCCGGTCACTGAAACCAAACTATTTTGAAAACTCCTGTCAGGCTGAAGATTTGTAGAACACCGGTTTCAATGTTGTTGAGTAGAAGGTGAAACCAGAGATTTGGCGTGTGACGTTGGAATGCGCGCCACTTTCTAATTTGTTTGCAGGGTTTTTCCTGCATAGAGAAATTGGAGGCGGCCGCCTCCGTCAAATGTTGTGCCGCCTCAGACTCTCGCTAAAATTATGTTGGTTGTCTTCGCAAGAAATGCTGCGTGCATTTAACAGACTGTCATTTGTAACTGCAGTTGCGGCATTACGCCACAGTGGAGGCGCTGTTTCATTTTCAGCAGACTGAGTCGCTAAAAAGAGCTGCAGAACAAGAGCTAGCTGTCTTTCACAGCTGTTTCTTTTGCATCCAAGTACGTTTAACTTCTTGAAATTTCTTAAATTAACACGACGTACATCATTGTAATGACTTTAGCTGAGCATTTGGATCGTTGAATCAGCGTATACTGTACACAGCGAGTTCGTCAGTGTGGACGCACATTGCGTTCAGAATGACTCGCACACGAATGACTCGTTTTAACCGATTCATTTAAACTATTGAACTTCTCAGTCACTAGTGAATATAAGAGAAAACTGAATCATTTAAAGTGAACCACAGATAATTCAAGATGTGAATGAGCTTTGATCAAAAAGTAAGACTGGTTAATTCAGTTGGCTATCGTGGGCTGAAAAAGTTAGTTGATAATGATAAAAAAGCTTTATTTGATTAAACAAAATATTTCTGTTTGGTTGAATAAAAGTAATGTTTTATATACAGTAACTTAATAATTGTCATTTTCATCTAATTTTATTAGAACTTTTAATATGTCAAAGTCACTTTGGTTAAGCCAATTAAAGGTACGGTAAGCCTATGTGTGTGTGTGTACAACATCAGGATGGCACCACCTCCACCTCATTTTGAGCCAGAAAAAACCCTGGGTTGATGTCAGATTCCAGGCTTCTGATTGGCCAACATGGCTTTATGGTTATGGTTGTATCACCACCTGTTGGTTTGGCATGCTCTTGACAGCGCATCATAGCGTTTTTTTTTAAACAAACAGAAAAATTCCATTTATAAAAATACCCATGTACTTGTTGGCTATAGGTCTAAGAAAAATATTTTCTTTTACTGCAACACTTCTTGTTTTTTACTTATAAGCAAAGGAAAAAACTCACCTGTGCACATTCCCAATGCATTGTATACTATAAAAGCTTTTTTGTGGTTCAGTGGTTAAAGCATGCCAATAGCAATGCCAAGGTCATGGGTTGGATCCCAGGGGATTGCACATAGTCAGAAACAAATGTATAATGCAATGTAAGTCGCTTTGGATAAAAGCGTCTGCCAAATGCATAAAAATGTAAAAGTAAATAAAATACACACACATACAACAATTAACACAGCACAGTAAAATCACCAGTGTTAAATAAGGTCAAATGAACACTCTCAGTGTATATATAATCCACACTCTCATAGTGTTGATTATACACTGTGAGAGTTGATTTGACCTTTTTTAACACTGGCGATTTTACTGTGTGGCAGTCCATATACAAACTCGGGAACACATGAATATATGTTTGTTTAAATTGAACCAGAAGTTAGTCCCATAATTCACACGAAGGACAATGTGGATAATACATTTTAGACCATACATTTTAAAATATTTTAGAGCTTGGCATTAATTGGGAAAAAAACGTTTATTCGGGTATTGGCTTGGTTGGTATCCCAGTGTCTGTGGTGCGTTGTCTAAGGAGGAATGTGTTCAGCAGTACTCTTTAAATGAACTGATCAAAAATTAAATTAAATCATAACTTTTTTGTCACTACAAGTTCAACATGTTAGTGTGTTATACGTTGTAAATTGTAATAGTTTTTTTAGGGGTGGAGGCTTGCTTTTATCTATTAATTGTATGTTTTTTTCTGTGATTCATACAAAATTGTCACCTCGTGAAATAGTACCATTTTCAAGTATGAACACCTGAGCTTTGGGTGCCATGCATTTGAATTTCTTTGACTTTTTTCCAATAATGATTGTAAAATTCAGAAGGACCTTTCAGAGGTTGTCTGTGTGCTGCGTGAATGAGATTCAGAGCTCTCTCTGCATGGAACTATGGGTCTGATTTCCTCTTTTGGT
Organism: Triplophysa rosa; assembly: GCF_024868665.1. Taxonomy (NCBI): domain Eukaryota; kingdom Metazoa; phylum Chordata; class Actinopteri; order Cypriniformes; family Nemacheilidae; genus Triplophysa; species Triplophysa rosa. The sequence goes on along the minus strand of NC_079907.1, from coordinate 21,874,959 downwards.
ACACAAACAGCAGGCTGATCACACAAATCATTCGACCACCATGACATTGATGCTTCTTTCCAATGTGTTATTGTAAACTAAAAGATTAGTACTATGTCTTTCTAAAGCAGACAATGATAGATTCATATAAATGTCTCCAATAACCTCACAAGTTTATGACCTGTCTATTGTCAGATTGTGACTCACAGTGGATCAGAGGGCTTGTTTTACATTAAATTAATATTCAAACAATATTTTTTCAGACTAAAACATGAAAGTCATCTTCCAGAAACTACTGTCAAATGCATTTTAATATTTGCTTGACATTTGAGCAGAAGGTCAGCCTCATTATATCCTTGTGTAATGAACAGAAATGAAAGGACGTGGAGTTCGCGAAAAAGACAAGCGTGCTTGCCAAAATATCATTTTCCCCTTTAAGCAAGATCTTAGGTTAAGTGTTGGTAATGTTGTGGTTTAAAAATGCAATAAAATATGTATGTTTAGTAAGAAGTTTATTCAGTTATGAATAGTTTTTTTTAAGTGTGGTAAATTCATGCTGCAGATTTAGTAAATTGAAACGAGCAATTATACGTTTATTTAGTGTATGTGGCTCTCATGGTGCCTTATGACCAAATGAAATATGCAATAATAAAAATGACCTATACTGTCTACCAATTATTAATCAACTTTAAATAGGGGTTTAAGATACTAATTATCATACACAAGCAGTTTGATTGACAGGCGATCTGACCAATCATAACGCCGATATTCTGCCCCTGTGACTGACCTCCATTTTGTCTGACAAACAAACCAGTCCGACAAACCAAAGCTTTGGTGATTAATATGAAAAAATAACTTTTTAATTATTGTAATAGTAAACAGAGAGATATATACCCAGCTTCGATGGACGTTCACACTATAACGATAAACGATAACTAAGTTATAACTTATAAAAATCATTCTAAATGAAGGAGAATAGCAGAGTTCACATCACAACTATATTCCAATACAGATACGAGACACCATATTGTTGGAATCATTAATGTACGAATTACAGACGGAAGCGTTCGGGAAGTGGTGTTTTAAGGTGGAACATACAACTTGTTGATGTATTACTTACATATTACACGTATGAGCAAGCTGGCAAGATATGCGTTGCGTCCGTGTGATGTGATGAACGCACCTTCAGAGAGCGGCATTTGCAGTGACATTTTAAAGGAAAGACGTTTTCAGCAATGAAGTCATAAAGCAACAGCTGTACTGTGTTTGTTGTATTTAACACAAATAAAGATTAAGACACGGATGGACTGTTATTCTTTTCTGTACTCAACTAATATTTAAAAGTTTACTTTCGTTCCGACCAAAACTCTCTCTCTAAAATGGTCATTAATACAAATTTCGGAGTAAATATAAGCACTTAATACGCCACATTTAGGATAGCTATACATCCATTTGTGTGACAGTAGTAGCTGCATCGCGCTAGTTTGGAATTACCGTAACGTTATCGTCTGCTGGTGTGGACGCAAATATAGGTATAATTATTGTATCCCTAGAATGCAGATTGCGACCTTTCTGTCTGAAATCAGCGTGTCAATTTTCCAGATATTCTTCGCTATTTCCCCAGAGAGTGCAAAAATTTACACTATAGGAGCGCATGGCTGATACCGAAAGCTTGTCGGACATGGCAACAGGAACGAAGGGGGGCGGGGTTTTGTGAAGGCTCAATCAGTAACGAGGTCTTTTCTAATGTCGGATGAATGTGCTTACAATTTAAGCCCTAACTGTATATCATCAGTGGATACATTTTAGGAGCTAGTGCGTATTTATTGATTTCACTAACTTGATCCATACTGGCTTTTAGCCCTCAAGAGCAGACCGCTTATACCATCTCTAAGGTGCAGTTGAAGAGCAGGAGAAGTGAGAGGAGATGCTGAAGTATTGCACATGGAGAATATACAGTATACTGCTGCCTCATCGGCAACTGCAAAGATTCATCAACGCACCATTACAATCTTTTGCCTTATAACATTATCTTCAGTATATGACTTTTCCCATATTTATATATCAATCGATCACTGAATGAACCGTGGGTGAGCAGTTGGTGAGCTGTCTGAGGCTAGAACTATTTTCAAATGTTGCAATTTATGTCACAAGGTACGTAAATAAAACACATACTGCAGTTTAGTTACTTCAATCAATTTGGCTTTGATCATGTTTTAGAACAGAATAAAGGCTAATAATTCAGGTCACACAATTCAGATATTTACAGTTTAAAAATGCTAAGGATGATACCTGATAATCTCCCAAATTAAGATCCACCCAGAAAAGTGTTTCATTATTTTGTATTTTAACACAACGAGTGGCCTCACTCAAAGTTTGAAAAACAGTGTCAACAACAGTGTCTTCATGACCTATTAATCAATGCTTGCTACATTACCATTTTATAACTGAACTCATCAAAGATGATATGTGACAGGCTTGCTCTTCTATGGCTTTAATTGAAAATAATGTATTCTGTGCTGTCACACGCTCTAAATACACAAAGGAAGTGTGTGATAAAATACAAGACAGCTGTCTATGTTTTACAGATTGAAGCAACACAACAGCCTGCATTCCGAGAGCACAATGCTTTACGAAAAGACAAACACACATCATTTACATGCATTTAATTATGCTTCAGCACAGTCTTACATGTTTAATGGGTTGTCTTTGCAAGACAACATTCTGTAGTATACTGTAGGTATTCCTCAGACATTCTGATCAGAATTACTTCCACTTTTAATCTTTAAGGAACAGTTTTTTTCTGTCTTTGTTTACTCACCCTCAAGTTGTTCCAAATCTGAATAAATGTCTTTGTACTGATGAACACAGAGAAAGATATTTGGAAGAACGCTTGTAACCAAACAGTTCTTGGCCACCATTGACTCCCATAGTAGTCAAGCGCATGTTGATGTAGTTTTCAGCTGGTTCAAATCGCATTGAATCAATGAGTTGGATGCAAGAACCAGATTTGTCTGTGACAATTTCTGTGGATATTTGTTTTTATAAATACATTGTAGATAAATGATTTCCTGAATAGAATAGATTACTACATATATTTGTTTTCTGTAAATATGCAGAAAGAAAGCAACCACAGCATCTGTATGACAAAAGTGAGTTCCTGATGCTTCTACATTTCACATATCCCTCAGAATTCCTTTAACATCGATGGACAGACAGAAAACCCTCTTCCTATCTCTATTTTTAATTTAAATGCCATGGCATACCAAGTGGCCTTTGGTAATATATTGGAATTTCCCATTATGGAGTTCTGACATGCAGCATGGAATAATGATTAGACCCTAAGGGATGGAGGTCAAATGCAATAAAACACCTTTGAGATCTAGTTAGTCCTAAAGCAGAACATATTATTTTCGTACACGGACACTGGGTAAGTTTTATTGCTAATACTGTGTGATATTTGGATCTGCGTTCAATGGTTTATGTTAATTTGACAGAAACAGAGACTGTTGAGGAATACCACATGAAACCTCTGGCATCACATAAAAAAGCTTAAATTAGTTATATTTTGTAAGATTTGAGGATGCCCATCCTCCTAATACCGCTTCTCACTTTCTAATTCTCAACTTTGTTGCATTGCTAGACACGCCCACTTCCTGTCCACAAAGGTCCCCTAATAACGCAGGCCCATGATTTTTTCTGATTACTTTCGAAACAAAGGGATTTTATTACTTTCACGTTTAAGTGTGGACTAAAGTAACTTTGGGAAATCATTTGAAAACATCAATGTAGACATTTTGAAATAAAATCTTTGTCCAGAATAATGTGGACATAGACTTCAAAACTAAGCAAGAGTCAAGCAGTGTTGGTCATGTCCTGCCGGCATATCTGGGTGCTTTTTTACCAATGTCTAACCCAATGCAGTTTCAAGTCATTTCTTTAATGTCAGATAGCCAATTCAACACTTGCCACCAACAGCTAAGATTGATTTATCTTCTATTCATCTCTTTTTAGGCTGTGGAGACGAACCTGGCCTCCAAAGACAGTCACTGGCTGTTTGTGAATGAGGTAAGGCCAGATTTATTTATTTTTTCTCCCCCCATCCTTCAGTTACACCCTGTCTGCTTTAACATGGTATTTTGTTTGTGTTTATATGCAGTAATAGATAAAGATAATATATCATACATATAAAAGATCAGTTGAAAGATTCTTCAATCCCAGGACACACACATACCAATAATACACACATATATATAGAATGCACTGCTTGTGCCCTACATTCAGGGTTCAGCTACCGTTATATTAATGTCAGTTCAGACATGAATAATGTAGTGAACTGCACACAACAATCCATTGCCATCAGACATGTCTCCTACAATGTCCCTCTCTGCAGTTTTTATGATGCGTTGCAGTGACTTGCTCTCAGCCAGGATTGTGTTGCCGTACCACACTGTTATATCACTGTTGAGAATGTTCTCAACAAAGCGTCGGTAGACCTGGATAAGCCAAAGTCCAGCCTTTTTCAGCAGTCTGATTAAATGCAACCTTTTCTAAGCTTTTTTTCACAGTTGTTACAGTGTTTTTACCCTGCTAAGGTTTTCTGAAATTTGAAGGCCTAAGAACTTATAGCTGGCAGTCACCTCAGTCCCCTTTATGGTAAGAGGTTGCAGAGAAGGGGATTTTCTTGTAAAATCCAAAAGAGGTTTTTTTGGTTTTGTCTATGTTAAGAACAAGATCACTGTCCTCTCCATAGGTGGTGATCTTTTGCACAAGGTCCCTGATTGATGACTCATCCAGGGATGGCCTGGAAAGGGAGGCCTTGAAAGGGATGTCTCTGTTTTGTTGGTCAAATCTGGCATATAAGCAGTTGAGGTTGTCCAATAAAGAGGCATCTTGGATCACAGTTCTGCTAGCACCGTTTCTGTAGTTGGTCATTGACTGAATTCCTTGCCAAATACTTCTCATGGTGTTTTTAATGTAGCAGCTCTCAAGTCTTTGAGTGTGTGCCCTCTTGGCAGTCTTGATAGATTTTTGGAGCTCGTATCTAGCAAGCTTGTTTCTAGAAGGTTTTATCACCAAATCCTACTGTTACCCTAAGGTTCAGGTCAGGACGACCATAAAACTCCTCAGGACCTCCAGATGGCATGTATTTAACAGCATGCTGCTCCTCTGCATTCTTTGGTACACTAAATAGACACAAATTCACCATATTTACTCCACACTTGTTTAGAGGCAATCTTAATCATAGCTATGTGTTATGCAACTGTACACACCGTGTCAGATATTAACAGATGAATGGATGCAAGCATGCATGATAGGTTAACATCTTTCTGTCTTGTTTGTACTCTATGCATTCAGGACAATGCCAATGGTACAAGTATTTTAAATGTGGTTTGGGAAGTGAAATGTGCATAGGTTAAACCACAAATTCAAGTTTAATGTTGTACTTCATACAACAGTTCTTTCTGGTTTTCGAATCTACCTGTAATTGGCTGAGAGCCATGCGAGATTCCACCAGTATCAGTTTCAGTGTGGACGAAGATGTCTAATGTAGACAGAGTCAAGAACAAACAATTAGCTACTGTATAATGTTAAAGGTTTTTATTTGGGGGATTTTTACATCTTACGTTTTGCTATATTTTATATTTATTCCTAACATTTATGGCCATCTGTGACATTTCAACATCAGTTATTCCCCAATAATGACTGCTAATACCGATAACACACGTCATTTGACTCCTATAAGGACTTTACGGTTTCAGTAATAAATGTATCATTTCACTCTGTCCTATTCCATGCATTAATGCTTTTCATGTGACATCAATATATATATATTTTATTCATTAAATTGTAGAGGTGCAGTTTGATAGGTCCTTCAATGGAATCTTCATCCAGTGACCTTGCATACTCTCACTGCACTCTGCGTTCAGAGCTATGAATCCCATAAATTCAATGTTCACTTAATTTAAATTTGGAACATTTTTAAAGATGTACATACATTTTTTTCCTAAATGAAAAAGTTCATATAGTTCAGCTAACAATTATGTGAACCTAAATTTCAAGTCAAATTAAATTGCATATAAGTGAAATTTCAGTCACGAGGATGCAGCTAAAACTATAGCTTTAGCTTGAATCATTTTTAACATTTCTCATAAGAAAGTTTTTATTTATTATTATAAGGTGTACTGTCATTTACAGTGATAAGAAGTCGAAGGTGTAGTCATCAAATAGATATTAAAGCAATCTCACGAATAACAGAGTGTGGGTGGCATCGCATCTGGTCATAATGTAACCAAATAAACTTGTATGTCAGACAATAGCAGGGGTTGGAAGTAGTGGTAGACCAAACCACTAGAGATCAGCTCATATAAAATAATTTCATCTTACTCAACCGCCCCACAAAGCCAATTAAAACCACAGTGGCCCAAACAGTGCAAAAGTACAGGGCTGACCTTCCCTCCTGCGGAGAAAGGGAGAACCCTTTCCACATATCTCAGTTGTTTTTCCATTTTACCCACTACACAAACATCCTTTAAAGGTGCCATGAATTAAAACCACAAATTTAACCCGAGCTTTTGTTATATAAGAGGGAATCGTATTCACGCGAACATCCTGTAATTGTCAGAACTGTAAAAAGCAGTGCTGTGCTGTCAATATTGGATCCGATAGGAATGGCGCAGCAATCTTATGTGAGTACAACATTTTTGTACTATGCATCACTATTGCTTTGTTAGAGATCGCTAGATAATATGTGCTGTGTAACCTAACGTTACGTCTCTATTCATATTCACAGATGGCTCCAACTAAGTTTACTACGCAAACTGTTATCCAATCATAGCAGTGGGCTTTTACTTCCAAGTCTTCATGGCGGAACGCTCATTCAAACCGAGTGTTTGTCTAGCCGGCCTCAAAACCCGGGTAGAAAATAACCTATTACTGATTTTGATGTTTTTGAATGTAAAAACCACACGAACGTCATAAGTAGACCTCATACAACAGTATAAAACAATAAACAAGCCCAGTTCATCACACCTTTAATCATCTTTGATGCATATTAAAAGCAAATTACACAAGGGCAGATGGTGGGTAAATGATAGTATGTGAATGAATTTTCCTCAGGTAACTCGATCTGTGAGTTGCATTCTTCACAAAAGCATATGAAAACAAAGTCGTTTCGATTAAGTTATTTGTGAAAGATGATGCTTGACACGTCACATGCTGCTGTTAATATTAACATCTGCTCCTGTCAACTACAAAAAACATAGCTTGACTACATGAATGTCATGCATTTGAATGAGATTGCTCACTGCTGACTCTCACACACAAGCTAAACATTATAGTTTGATTTTCGAAACCCCATTTCCCCTGAGACTTTGGCTACACAAAAAAGTCAACCATAGTTGTCAAGAATACGTGTCAGTCTGCAGATTTTAAGCAGTTGTTGACAGATTTTACAGATAGTCATGTACTGTAGTGTATTATGGGCACAGACTTAGTTTTTTTAGCTTTAGACTATGATTCCATTTAGATGGAGGATATCAAAACATGTTTGATATTTGTGTATGATACCTGTAAACTAAAGAGTCCATACTGACCACGTCTAGCCATCAAATTACGCATCCAAATGTGCTTGACTCATTTTTCTCTTTTGCTACTGAGCACACAGAAAAGCTACCAAAACTATTGAGGTCCTCTTCTGCACATCCCTGATTGTTTCATGTCACATGTATGTATTTCTTACATGTATTTCTGTTGAGTTCAGAACAATTTGAAAGTCTGGTAGTGTGTAATCACTCCAGACTCCATCACTCTCACTCCAGACTCGTCACATATTGACATTCGGACAGCGCCCCTTGGCGTTGCTTTTTAACGCACAGGGTACCACTTTGGCGCCGATTGTTTCTCATGGAAAGCAACAGATTACCCCACATGTTAAAAAGCGGCGCCGAGGGGTGCTGCCCGAATGTCAATCAGTGACGAGTCGGGAGTAAGAATATGTGTTGGTGTAATCCTTAGTCAATTAGCCATTAAACCATTAACGAAGTCAATTTTGTAGTGTTTTCCAGCCATGGGTTGTCTTGCAAGACAAATTCATCTACAAGCATAAAAAAACTTATTAATGGGATGAGCAAAATTGAACAAAAAAATAATAAAAAACAATAAGACAGTATAATCTTTACTTGTCCATGTAGAATATGCCTTTTCCTCTTAGACTGCATGTGGCATACTACATACAGTACAGTGTGAAGATTACTACAACATACATGTCAACCCTTGAGGGACATTTTAAATTTAAGCAACTGATTTTCGAACCAAACAAATCAATCTACCAGATGAAATGTTGTAACAGGGTTCATAAAACCAATCTGCTTCTTAGAAAAAAATGTTGCCAGAAAAGATTTTGGACTCAGAGAGTGGCTAGGACCATTTAACAGTACTTTTGCTGTATTTTTAAGTCTTTAAGATTATATTTTATATGCATTCCTTAAACAGTATTTAAAGGTCCGGTTGAATGCACAGTTTCTGCCAATCTCATATTAATCTTGAGTACCTATAGAGTAGTATTGCTTACTTCGGATCTTCGAAGAGTATTTAGTTTGATCACATTTATAAATGATAGATACAGCTGATTGATTATTTCTGAAAACAGACGACCTCCTGGGGATGTTCGGGTGGATGAACTTAATCAAGAGCACACAATACATCATCGCATTATCTCTGCATAACTGTTGATTCACTATAAGTTTGTGTTGTTTACATTATGCAAGTATGCGCCAACAAAACACAGACATATGACTTAGTTTCACTTACCGCGTGTGGTTCATGTCCGGCATCTTTTAGCGCTGGGACCGCTCTATCTATCAGTTTCAAACGATCTGCAAATCCAGCATTATATCCATAGTTTATAAAACATCCATCACTGAAATGCCGTGAACAAACAAACACACCTCAACTTCTCTCACTATTGCAAGAGTAACAAGCTGCAGCTGCAGGCCCACAGGGCAGCCAATCTTGATGGTCAGCAGGTCTTCCTATAGCTCGTCGGTTGACGCGTGGGCAAGCTGTTTTTTTTCGGCTTGCCGTGGGCGTGGTTTTCCGGGAGAATTGCCCAATAAGGGACTAAGAAAAGTTGTTACGTAACGGTTTTTCATGTTGGAAAAAACTTTCCGAAACCTATATGAAACTTGGGGGAGTGTATCGAGCACAGAAATACTGCGTAATACATCCAACTGGTTTTTTGACAAGTTGACCATGTTAAGCATGAGAAGACAGCACGTTTAACATTGTAAAGAAGTCAGAATGCATGAAACAGCGTTAAATCACCCCTTTAAATATATACTGCATTTTGCAAGTTGCTTTCTGTAGTACTTGGCTTTGATTGGCTGCGACATTCCAACATCAATTATTCCCAAATAATGACCCCTTCTAAAGCCGTAAAATCCACATCCACCAGCAGAAGAAACACTTACAGCAAATGTTGAATTAAAGCAATTGTTGTGCCATTTGTAAATTTGATTTTCATGTGCTTTTCGTATGGCTGCTTAATTTTTTGTCCTGGTCTTCAGCCTTGAGCCCTTCTACTTCGTAGCGATGAGAAAAACAAGGCTTTTTAAAAATGAATAAAGAACAAAAAAATGATTTTAGAGCCATTATACATGTGTGATATTGCTTTTGTAGAACAGTAAAATCTTTGACCCAATATTTGCTCAGTTAGTTGGTATTTTTTACTGCCAACAACAATAGTTGCAAAAGTTCAGAAGTGATAGACCAGCAATTTCTCCTCCCAGGTTGGAGCATTAGGATCACTTCAGGTCCACTAAACAAATATTTCTTTTCTGCTGCCCACTCGCTCAGAAACTCTGCTCCGAGCCATCCTGGGCCGAGAGAAGTTATGGAGACTCTGACTTTAAATAAAGCTTTTCTTTCTCCAAAATCTCCTCTCCGGGCTGTCCACACCTCTTGAAAACTCTCCTCTGGAATTCCACAAGCAGAGTTTACTGTTTACTGTTAGAGCATATTGTTACAGGATTTTAAATGTCAGTCTTTTAAAATGCCTTTTACCAATGTAATTCGAACTGTTGTATAAAATATTTGAAGGGATAAAAACACTTTATGCACCATTATGCGTACCAATCAATCTGAATCCACTCCGAAGTCCAAATTGGTGAGTAGTTCTAAAGGACACATTCCCCACTGAGCAGTATGGCGTTTCCTAAATATTAGACACTTTTGTGTAATTCTAACAACCTTTTAGTCTGTCATTTCTCACTCCCTGTATGTTAGCATTCACTGACCTCTGCAGCAGCTTCACCTCGCTCCCCGGATGCTTTAAACATCAGCCCGTGAAATTACAAGGAGCATCACAAGCCCATCAGTGGACAGAAAACACAAGTTGGCTTTTAGTACGAACATAGATCCTTTGAACCTGGAGTCACATGGGGAACATTTGAGCATGTCCATTCAAATGGGAAAGGGATGTCTACTTGTGTGTGTTTCAGTCTTTCTCTACCTGCATTGGTTTTCAGCGTGCCCGCGCTGCCAGAGCATAAATAATGACTGTACAGCATCTTTGCTGATGAATATTCCAGTAACAGAGCTGTTTGGCCTAATTTATTTACAAAGTATCTGCCAGCTCAACTTTGCAAGTTATAAATGTGAATCGCGGACCAGCCATAAACAATAGTTGCTCATGGGAAATGAAATGCACGAACGATTACAGTATATTTCACAATCCACAATTGTAAGTTATTACTATTGTAATTCAGTTGTGTTTTTATAGCATGTTATTTCATTTGTACATGCCTAAAATTGTATACTGAACACTGCCTAATATTATATTTGCAGTATATTGACAAGATATTGGGTTCACTGTAGGTCACACATTTCTGGAGAAAGTCAATTAAAACTCAAAAACTGTAACCTTACAGTTGACAATATAATGTTTACACACAAATGTGCTTCATAAAATACATGGTTTTGTTTCATTTAACCTACAATTGAATATTATTGAATTACCATGACTACATTCATATTGTGAATATGTAGGCTTACCACACTATTGTTATCAGAAAAATTTTTGCTGAATAAAATCTCTGCCCCAACTTCTACATGCAGAAGATATAAGAGGGTTTCATAACTTCTTTATTCCTAATCAAAAGCAAATTTGATGTTTTCAGTTGAAAAGAAAACAGTACAAACCCCATTAATCATTGCAGTCCCCATAAAGAGCAGAGTCTGACAAACCCACACATCTCTAGGGAACAAATATCATATAAAAGTCTTCCTCAAATGTGTTTGAAAAACCAAAGCTACTGTTGATTGGTATTTCGTCTGTTTATGTGTAGGAGATCAGCGATACTGAGATTATGGAGCTGACCCACAGTTCCTTGGGAAGGATGACCGTGGTCAGGCAGATTTTCCCGCTGTGGAGAGACAGCAGTATGAGCTGCATGAGGAACAATCACCGCATCTCCTCCTTGCTCTGTGACCCTCAGGAGGGCTACCTGCAGTCGCTGGAGGTCAGTAACCATAGAAACTGCTTCTTCAGGTTGCTGTTTACAGTAGATGCTAGTCTAAACCTTAAACCTGCGTTCAGAGGTAAGGAAAAGGTACATCAAACAAAACTGTTGAAACCTCAAGGAAGGTTTTGTGTGTTCAATTACTCATTTATTTGTTAATCAAATTCAGATAAGTTGCTGTAGCTCACGTGTAGAGCATGATACTAGCCAGGTGATACTAGCCAGGTCACAGTCAGCTTCGATCCCCAGGAAACACACAAACTGTTACGTTTTAAAATGCACAGCAAGTTGCAATGAATATGAATGATATTTATTTAGAGTATAAGAATATGTATTTTGGCTTTTGTCGTAGCGTTTCATTTTAGCTTCCATCTTAGTAGGATCAAAACATGGTCAGAATCCTAAAGTTTGACAGTTTTCCTCCTGTATTAGACTGATTTGACATCCACATTTCTACCAAAGCTTTGTGCCACACCCCTCTGGGTCGTCAATAATGTATGAAAATGAGGGTTAAATGTTCTTTGAACTAGTGGTTTGCTTGTCAAGGTGATTAAATATCATAGCAGTGACAAACCTGTCAGCTTTTGGTCTGCAAATCTGCTGTGTCAACCTTTTGTGCGCCTTTCCCTGTCACTCAAGAAACCTGGGTCCAACGGAGTTGTCCGCCCAGATCCTGCTAATACCGCCAATATGTCTCAGTTGACGGTCAGGTTCAGCAAAGTGTGACAAATGTCTTCCCGTATGATCTTGTCAGTTCCAGCAGTGTGCCACTGATCAGAAGGTTGTCATTCGTACAGTAAGGACATGTGCTACTGTATGTTTTATACATCAGCTTGAATGGTGAGCGACACCTTGCTGCTTGTCACCGAGCAGATGCCATTCATTCTATACTTGGATGGAAAACGGCCGTGAAAGTTTGATTTGCATTAGAAGGGTCATGAACAAGACTTGCTGATGCACTGTCATCGGATAATCTCCCTGGAGTTTACTCCTCGAAGTTTTTGGCTTGCAGACAAGAACTTTTTTGGAGTGAATAATTTTTGTCATTGCATTGTTATAAGACTATGGAATGTTTTTTTTTTTAAAGAAACCAGAATTTATGTTTTGCTTTGTGAAGTATGATTATCTTTTCAATTGTCAAGTGGGTGACAAAATAATTTTCAGAATCAATATATTCAAAGCAGCGTGTGGTCTTTTAACAATAGAACTATGATTATGTTGTCCTCGGGCCTGTCTGCACCAAACACGTCACTGAGTTTAACAGCTCTAGATTTTGTTTGCCTCTGTAAATACATCTGTGTGTGGGGACTTTTCTGTGTCTTGTCAGGTTGGAAAATGTGTTGAAATCAGTGTGTGTGTGGCCTCATGTGGCCCACATCTAAAGGACTGTACTGGGCTCAGATGTGCCATCAGCCTTTTGCGGGACCCCTGTGGCTGCCAAGACAAGGATACATCATGTCGACTAGTTTTGCTCTAGGCATCTCAAAAACAACAACAAAAACTTTCTGTCAATAAATGACATTGCACATGTTTTAAGGTCATATTATCTATTTTATTCTGAAAGTTGTATATATCCAGTTGTATACAGTATATTTATATCATATATAAACAATGTCTTGCACTACCAGCATTTGTCTTGAATGTTTTCCAGGTGTACAATACTGTTTTACAAACCTGACTTTGCAGATGTTTGATAAAGAGGTTTTGTTATCGCGTAGTGTGGGAATCTTACCATGCACTGTAAGCTAGCGTTTAATAGTTTAGTGTTTATTACAAGCTACAAGACAACTTGGCTGAAAAAAACCATACTTTTTAATAAATTGGAAGTTTGCCAGAATTTTCAATCTTAAGTGTATTATGTTGCATGTTTCTAAGAAAACGTATCCTAATATCTTCTTAAAGTTGTATATTTGGCATTATATGTAAACTATGTATATTACAAGCTGCTTGTTTATAACCAAACGTACCGCAAACCAAAGCCAAAACAGTTACAAAAAAAGGAGCAACTATGTCCTCACAAGTCAAAAAATGTCAATTTTATATTTATCCATTAATGAGTTCATTACATCCAAAGCGATTTTTTTAAGTTTGGACCTAACATGTACGTACGTAATCTAAATACCCACTTTCTTTCTAATGTTATGTTACTGGCTGTTTTTATTTCAGGTGTCCAATCTGTACCTTTATGACAGTGTACTGATGCTGGCCAATGCCTTCTACAGAAAACTAGAGGACAGAAAATGGCACAGCATGGCCAGCCTCAACTGCATTAGGAAGTCAACCAAGCCCTGGAATGGAGGATGGTCCATGCTGGAGACGATCCAAAAGGTGTGACACGAAGGTTTCTTGTTTCGATGTTTATTTTGCTTTATCTCTAGGTTCGGTATCACTTTTTGAGATGCAAATCACTTCCATCTCAATTGCTACCGCCTTCCAGTCTCACTACTGCAATCACATTGCTCTTAAACGCAATCAGCGGTCAAGCTGGGATCCCTGTTGGTTGTCCTCACTCAGAGCTCTCCAAGGGTCTGCTAAAAGCGGCACGTTGGCTGGCATCAGTTGATGTCCCATCATGATGTGTCTCCAAGCTCTCAGGGGCAGCGGGCGGTCTAGTGTATTCTTCAATTTCATGCTCTTTTAACGTTATATGAGCCAAAGAGAAGTACAGAGAGCCTCTAATCGGCCCTGAGAGGGACAGGCCTCAGATAGATTTGTCTGTGAAACTTCAGCTTGCACGCTACAGTCAAAGCTTTGGCTTTTCATGATGTTCGTGATTGCTATGTCAGCTTTTCAAATGTTGAGATACCCATGGTGCGAAAAGGTTACCTAAAACACCTCCCATATAAATACAGTAGGGGATAAAATAGTCATTTTTAAGTCATTTATGCTAGTTGTATAATACAATACAACATCAACACCAGGAGTTCTAAATGCCAAATATGTTTCGTTCCATTTTGCAGAACAACAGACGTTTAATGTGTTTCAACTCTTCATCAATTGTGCCTCGAATCTGTAAAGAAATGGGACACCGAATTGTTCCTTATTCATAGAAAGCTACAGCTATCAAAATTCCAAGTATAGCCACTACAACATAGTACTCTTTGATGTAACTCAGTTGTTTTTATTGTATTGCTTCATTGTTTATCGATTGAAAGAAAGGTTGTTTCTCACAGGGCCACATCACCGGTCTCACCGGAGTTATGGACTTCATGGACAATGGATCAAATTCCCATGTTCAGTTTGAAATTTTGGGAACCAGCTTCAGCGAGACGTTTGGAAGAGACATAAAGCGGGTGAGTCAAATCGCTCTGGATTTCATTACTAGGACCAGGCGTAAACGCTGTCTTTTGGCATTATTTTTATATTACTTTTTCATTACCACTCACCTTAGGTAAAATGAAAATTGAAATCGAGTTCCCTGCAATTCCTTTTTGATGACTCAGAGGGCAAGCAATCTGGTTGGTTGAAAGGCTCGCTGTTGGGAACAACTTGACTTGATGTAAACTGCTTAGATTGTGTATCCAGCCTGCCATTTTGACTGCTCACCTCAGTGTCAGACATCCGAGAGGCATGAGTAAACAGCGGCGGGGGGTCACGCCTCTGTGGGCCTGACCGGCCAGACCAAACGCGCTGTAATTCAGCCTGCACGACATGCAGATATTGCGCCGTGTCAACAGCAGAAAAAACCCTGCCGGCTCGTTTTGTCAAACTGTTCAATGTTATGCTTGCCTTTACGTGGTTTGTTTTGAGAAATATTTTCAGATATTGATTTTTGGGGGGTTTTAAAACCACAGACAGCCTGTCATTTTGTGGGCTTTGTTTTTGAAGCGGTAAACTACATTCATCACTTAAAGAAAGGAGTAATATAAATTACAGGAGAGGAAACTATCTGCTAGTAATGAAGATTTAATCACCCCGCATCCCAACCTGAATTATGAACCCACTGTATCACATTATGGCCATTAGGATCCCCAGCGCCATGGCCATTTACTCCCTGCCCGCGCGCACACGAGCCCTGGCTCCCCCTCATACGATGCACATTTATTAGCTGTAATGAAAGGCAAGGACAGCTAATGGTACGTCAAGTGTACTCAGTGCTGTTGTTGTTCATTATTAGAGCACCAGCTCCTAACCAGTGCCACCCAAGAAGAGATTAATTTAGCCAACTTCATTTCCACCCTGCTATGGAGACAAATAGCTAACCGTGCCGCTGTCAATTTGACATGTGTCATGGTCTGAAGGTAGAAGCAAATACATTTTCTGGCTAAATGAGAAACCCTGGAGGTGAATGCAGTCGGAAAAGTTGCATCTGACTTTAGAGTGGTGACGGCTCAATAAGCTGTTTCAGTGTTTGCTTTTGTCTCATCTTACGCCCGTTTCACACCGCGCAGGTAAGCAGTGCGTAGGCGGAGCGGGAGCAGCGCGTAGGTGTCCTTTCACACCAGCACAACAATGCAATTTCCCGTTACGCTATTTTAAATACACCAATGAGCAAAATATCTTCCAGAACTTCATCAAAGCGCTTTTTAAGTATTGCGTAACTACGATTTGTCATATCTGCCTGTTTCATGCTGTTTTAGATTCACGAAGTACGAGTTATAATTTAATAAAAAGTCAAGACAGGAAGTCACCAAAGGGTTAACTCACTATAGGAGAGAGTGACTGACTTGTGATGCGCTCGCTTTTCTCTATAATAAAGTGGTTTCTCTTGCCTTTTCTCTGTCTACAGTTACATGCAACAACATACATTTACTCCCTTATTATAACCACAACAAAAGTAGGATTTTATTGTGTTCCTCATAACACAATTCAGTATATATTGGCAACCTTACAGTATATCTGGAGATTAAATTAGCCAATTAGCTTGATTTTTCTGTTTTCTATAAAAGATGGTAGAGTAATTGAGATATCATTTCCCAATGTATTGACCTGTAGCAGGCTTTTTACTATTAATATACTAATGTTCATAGATTAGGCCGGATTGAAGAGAAATTGGACAAAAGCATATGATGGAACAATAAGGAGACATTACCCAGTGTTAAAATCTGTTAATGTTGGGGTATTAAACCAGTCAGACACCAATGGTTATTTTGTAGCTGATAATACAATGATACAAACATGTTCAGTTTCTATGAAAGTGAATTTACTAAAAGGAAATTTGGAAAAACTTTAATGAGACACATTAAAATGTATGTTTCTTGTCATATCACACTGACAGACTACACTACGGTCGCTCGATATCAACGTCATCACCACCAAGCCTCCGAGAACTTATTAAAGGGATAGTTTACCCAAAAATGAAAATTCTGTCATCATTTGCTCACCCTCAGATTGATCCAAATCTGTATAAATGTCTTTATTCCTGAGAACACATAGCAAGATATTTGCAAGAATGTCAGTAACCAAACAGATCTCATCCCCCATTTACTGCCATAGTAGGAAACATAAATACTAAGAGAGTCAATAGGGGATGAGATCTGTTTGGTTACTGACATTCTTCCAAATATCTTGCTATGTGTTCTCAGGAATAAAGACATTTATACAGGTTTGGATCAACCTGAGGGTGAGCAAATGATGACAGAATTTTCATTTATAG
Source organism: Triplophysa rosa (assembly GCF_024868665.1). NCBI lineage: Eukaryota > Metazoa > Chordata > Actinopteri > Cypriniformes > Nemacheilidae > Triplophysa > Triplophysa rosa. The sequence goes on along the minus strand of NC_079907.1, from coordinate 21,857,865 downwards.
GTAAACTATCTCTTTAAAAACATGTTACATGGTAAGTAATTACTCCGTGAATGAATCCCCAACAATGTTTTTAGAGTTTTGTGTCCACGTTGCATTATTTGTGAGATTTATATGCGTGATGACGTCTAACAACCCTGCCAAAGAATGTAGTTGACTTTAGCAACTTGTTAGCAACACCGTTTAAAAAACACAGTAAAGGTTAAAAAACCAAAAGCGGTTATAACTGCTGTGTTTGATGTCATAGATTAAAACGTGAGAATATTTAGAGGTTTTGCTAAGCACGGATCTTATTCCAGGTGATTTATTAAAAATCCAGTCAAACCATAGACTTTGGGGTGGTGGAACCGGAAGTGCTAAAATGCTAACTCTCTACAAAAATACGTTGTCTCTGAGGTACCCTATTCACGTCCCCAAGGCTTGTGTTCTTACTCTGGTTTTTAATCTGAAGATGAACACAAGATGAGAATCATCAGTGTGTCAGAACGTCTTCATGCTGGGCCAGATCTTCTGGCCACAGAAATTCGACAGCTTCTATTTAAGGCATGCCATGGCTCATGACAGTGTAGCAAAGCTAGATAAGCATTGAGCTCTGGCTCAGTACCAGACATGTATCAGGCTTGGCTTTTCCACCAAACAAAAGCGCAGCTTAGTTCACTTCATGCTATTAAATTAGCGAATTATTAAAAGCCCTGGTAGCGTGAGTACAGCAGACAGACTCCCAGATGGTGCTGATGCTGATTAAAACATCACTCCACTTAGCTTAAAGAGTGGAGGACCACATGGAACATTAGTGACTTTTCACTGGTTTTGTAAACATGACAGATTTTTTCAGTGGGTTGCCTTGTAAATGTTAGGTTAGTGAAAACAGGCTTGAAGCTTAACCTAGTTCAAGCATAATAAATAGCTGAACAAAATATGAACAATATCTCATGTCATCTCGAAACAGTGTGACCCTTTTTCTTTTGTGGGACACTAAATGAGCAGGATTCTCTAGCCGATCGTTTCCGCTGAATAATAAAGTGGATGGGAATCAGGGACTGTAGATATCAGAGCAAAAAAGCATCTGTTATAGTTTATATGACAGATACATCATATTCCATGTCTTTGGATGCTTGGGATATTGCTTTATAGTAAACGTTATTTCATAGTCAATGAATCCTCCTGGAATGTCATGATTGTTTGCTTACAGCTATTGCTTTTTTTTAAAGCACATGATTTGTGACAGTTTCACAATGTTTTATAAAACATAACATCTTTCCTTTGTACAGCCATTGTGCATTTCCTTTTTGCTTTGAATGCCAACCATGCGACACAATGCGCTTACACAGCAAATCAAAATGACAAGAAAAACCGCCTGTTTTGTGCCTAAATCTTAGTCTAGAGTCCGTTTTTACTCTTCTTTAGAAACAGTTTTAAAACGCCCAGCAAAGTCTGAGGGATGTCCACCCGGGCCTATTCTATTTTTTTTTATCTTTTATCTTGAAGTTAGCGTGGACTCAACAAACAGAAAAATGTTCTCCTAGTTTGGGGTCAAGACAGACAAGACATCAAATAGGAGATGAAGGATATGCTTTTGTTTGTTGCGTGAATCTCTTGAGCCCCTGGATCAAATGGTCATCCATCAAGTCCTCAGTTTCATTTGTCATCTGAGAGAAATGTTTGGCAGGAAGTGGAAAAATCTGACAGTGTTTGATAAATCGGCGGTCTCTGCATCCACGTCCACACGCTACACAATCATCCGTCTAAGTAGGGCCGTGACAGACAGGCGGACTGGTGCTTGACACCACAGCTCTCTGCGTGAAGCACTCATGGATTTTCTGTGTGAGGTTATATGTTGGGCCAAAAGCGTTCAGTGATGTATGATCAACGCATTTTCTCTAACACAAAAGGCTGTTTGTTTTGTTTGGAAAGTCTTCGACTAGAAAGAAAGGAGATTAGATGCATGTTCTTTCATTGTCTCTTTGAGTTTTGTACATGTGTTCTTTGGTTTTATTGAATGTACAGTATATATAAATACTGCATTTGGATCCAGCTCTCCAGTCTCATCCTTACACATTCTAATAATCTCATAGAATGATGTGGGCAACACACAGCAACAAAGTCGGACATCTAACAACTCTCACTTTTGAAAACAAAGCAGAGCTGCAAATGTTCTGCTGCAGTTATCCATTTCTTATTTGGATTTGGTTAAATCTTCAGAAAGAACTCTTGAAGAGATTTTCATTTGTTTTTATTTTTGCTTTGCACCCAATTTGACGACCGCTCAGGAAATGGGAATTTTTCTACATTTTTCAGCATTACAAGCATTCCCCCCTGTGCTGTTGTTGTTGGGTTGGGGTGTTTGTGTACATAATGAAGAATTCCCTTTCGGCTCACGGCATCATTCAAAACTTGGCAAAAAAAGGACACCTATAAAAAATGGCATTTGGGGGATTGAGGCAACAGTGCTCAGTGGCACATGCATTTGAATTTGATCCAGTGCCACCACCTGGAACCAGACCAGAGTGGTACTCTTCCTCGTGGAAAATAATGAAGACGATATACAGTACTGTGTCTCATAAACGTACATGTCCTGCTGTATACATGTATGCAAATGGTTCTTCTCTGCATTCAGATTTCGTTCAGCAGCTACTTTTCATCCAATTCATTTGAGTAAAATTAGATGTGCTTACAGACGCCACAAACACCTGAAATTACGCCGCTTTACACCCCACGTAAATCACATTAAAAGTTATTACTTGCGAAATTTTATGATTAAACCTTATTATCACCATTTCAGAAAATTCTGAAAATGAATTATGAATGAGATTAACCTTGCAAATCAGGTCATTAAATGTAGTGATATTGAAACTGACAATGGAGCATTGACAGTGTCAGCATGGACTGTATGAAGAGTTTTGTATGTGTTGTAAATCGAGTCTTTCATTTGAAGTCTATCATTTTAATAATAACAACACAAGGACAGCACACTAAGCCAGTTTTCTTTAATTTATGTAAATTTGCAAAGGTAAAATAATAAAATCATATTTCAAGAGGTACATTTTTACACAAGTATTATGGAGCCAGCTGCTCTAAGTTAGAGTCGTGTTAAAGTCAACATGGTTTTAACATTGGAGATGCTCTGGTTGCTAAACTTGACCCGCATCCTCTCCATCAAAATCCTCTTTAAAACGTATCTTGTTTTCTTTTCTTTGTCTTGCAGTTGGCTACGTGGGATCCTGTCCATGGGCTCAATGGAAGCCTGAAGGAGAGTCGGATTGAGAACGGCATGCAGGGGGTTACTGTGAAAGTAGTGACGTTGTTGGTAATGCTTACCTTTCTCGTTTAAACTTATATATTTGTGTGAGGATGTTGATGTGTTTATCTGATATCTTTTAAGGAAATGAAATTTCTGTCACCCTGATGTCGTCAAATGCATCTCCTGGTGTTCAATCTACACAGTAATGTTCAAACAAATCTTCTTTTTGAACAGTCGTGCAGTTTCAGGAACTGTATCGCACATTGTAAACGCATGCACTGCATAACCTGAAACTACCAATATGTAATGTAAACTAAGACTGTGATGAAGCTCAGCGCAAGTAGTCCAGTAAAGTAAAACACACACACTCACAAATGCTTGGTTATTTATTAACCCAGTAGTTGTTTCTTTTTTTAACCCAACAACGAGTTAAAACCTAATCTATCATTTTGGGGTGAAACAAAGAGTTCATCCCTTTTTGACCCAATGCTGGTTGACAATAACCCAGCCTTTTTTAGAATGCACAAGGTCCAGCAAACTAAAAAACAAACACATAATGAATGTGGTTGATGTGTGGACTAGGTTCCAAGTGGCTTTGTGAGAAACAGACCAAAAGATAGTTATTCACTGGTAATCTGCTACAGCTCTCAGATCTTATTGGATAATCATAACAATTTGAACATGCATGTGCGATAATGAGTACGCTTTCACGGTACTATTCAATCTAATTTTGTACTTATTGGCTTTATCTGGTGTTGTTACAATGGTCGAGTAAATGAGTGTCGACAGAATTTGACATGACATGTTCTTTGATCTTCACAGTTGCAGAATGATTTTTAATAAAAACATTTGGTCTTTTGCTCTTAATTTATATTGTAAGCACACGTTATTTATTTGTTTGTTTATTTATCTTTTAATGGGATTCATATTTTTACATTCCTTTTGATCTTAATCACTCGGTCCTGTGCAGTAATCATCTACTACAGAAATGTTCCCTAGGGTGCCTTACAAATTCTCATATTTGACCACCTCCAGTCGGCTCTTAGAAATGTTGACCTGTTAATAATCAATATTCCCTTTTAAAGGAGGATCCATTTGTGATGGTGGCGGAAAACATTCTCGGACAGCCCAAAAGATATAAGGGTTTCTCAGTTGACGTCCTTGATGCCTTGGCCAAAATGTTAGGATTCAAGTATGATATCTACCAGGTGGCCGACAGCAAATATGGTTCTCAGCTGCCCAATGGCTCATGGAGTGGAATGATTGGAGAGCTCATCAACAAGGCAAGTTTTTTTTTTAAAGGTTACATTCAAATTTTGCCAATTACAGATATACATATCTAGTATTTTCTTTAAATAAGAAGCTGCATATGTTGAGTGACACCACAAGCACTAACCATCACAACCCAGTCTCAGCCAATTTGGAAATTCGTGTTGTTGTAAGCTGGCTTTTTCACTAGGCTTCAGGGTTTACGTTTTGTATTCAACAGCTCTAATGTGGTCTAATTTTCTAAGTTGTTGTAGTGAAAACTGAATTAGTTTAGTATTAATTAAAATAAGAAAGCATGCCAGGTTGTAGAAAATTAACGTTACAACTATTACTCTATGGTTAAGGTTGGCCTTTGTCATAATAGATTCCGTATACAACGATTCCGTGATAACTATTTTATTCTTCCTGCTGTTTTTAATGACACTAGTGGTGCTGACATTCAACTCTGAAGTCGAATTATCCGTATTCCAAGAAATTCTTCAGAAAGATGTTTTAAAAGTTGCTGAATGATTCATCTTGTTTTAACTTGACATGTCATTATCATTTGCATCGAATAAGACATTACATAAAGTGAATTTTCACGCCAATCTGAGTAACTTCCTGATTTTGCAGAGGGCAGATCTGGCCGTTTCCGCAATCACTATAACACCAGAGCGAGAGAATGTTGTGGACTTCAGCAAGCGCTACATGGACTACTCTGTGGGTATCCTACACCGCAAACCTGAGGAAAAGATTAACATCTTTTCTCTGTTCGCTCCTTTCGACCTGGCTGTGTGGGCCTGCATCGCGGCTGCCATTCCCGTGGTGGGCGTTCTGATCTTTCTGCTAACACGAATGCAGATGCTCCGCTCCCAGAATCCTCCAGTAGCTCATCAAGCTTCATCCATGTCGAACACGTTGCACAGCGCTATATGGATTGTCTATGGAGCATTTGTACAGCAAGGTACTACACTAGATTACTTTACCCTTCATTTTAAGAGACTTATCAGCTTAGCATGCTTTCAGAAGCAGCCAGGAGATCAGGCAATGCTTTGACTCAGGGCTTAGAGATAAAAATGTACAGTTTAGCAGCGTGTTCACGGTAAGTTGCATGGACATTCTTCTCTCGTTGTGTTCCGAAGAAAAAACGACATTCGAACATTATTCGAATTAATTGCAAAAAGTTTTGTTCAGTAGGCGAACACTTCTTGGTGTGTGTCCTCAATTTGGTGCTGCGGAGTAATATTTCTAGCATGTCAAAAATCATTATTTTTATGAGGTTACATATCAATCGTTGCTTTGAATATGAAAACAAATGCTCCTGGCATGCAGTTTAAAAAATGAAAGGCAATTTAGCACGCCCTTTGATAAAGCTAATGAAGCGCACATGAAACGTCAGACAACATTAGTCATGGCTAAACCAAGTATAATCAATAAACATTAATCCAATCACTCGTTTGGAAAGATTGGTGTAATATTTTATATTCAAAATTCAGATTTCCAACTGTTGCAAATGGTGCATGTTAAACTTTAATTACTGTGTGCCTAACATACGATATAACTCTCATTTAGCCAAGGGACTGTTAAAGCACATATCATATTTTACTTCACATTTTAAAGTCAGCATGCATGCATACAATACTGATGTTTTTGGAGAGTGGTAAATGCAGTAAAACAGTGTAAAGGTGCCTTTGAATGAAGCATAGAAAGCTGGTTCTCTTCCAAGAGAGGCAAACTTGAATAAATGACTACCTCAGCAGCTAGCATGCTAAACCCCAGCTGCCTCTATTAATGTCTGGCATACTGCCTTCTAACCCCTTTTAAGCCTAACAGCTAGTGATTAAATCTGGTCACATACTGTCTTTGCTTTCTGCCATATTTCCAGTAGATGGTACAAAAGTCTGTGAAACGCAATCAACTTTTTATGGCAATTAGCACAGTATATTTTTTCAATCGGTGATACCCTTAAACTTGGTCTGACCTAAGAAATTAGCATGCTAATAACGCTGCTGTTTCCGGTTTACTCCACAAGACAGAGGTTAATAATGTGAATTTGCATGTGCGTCTCAAAGATTATTCAAGTGTGTGAAGAAATTAGCATATGCTAATCTTTTAATACTCTTTTGTAGGGGTCTTCCTTTCTAATGTGTTGTGGTAGGCCTCCTTAAGAGTTCAAAAGCAGGATTATTTCAAAACCCTAATAGGTGTTTTGTTTGGAACAAAGTGATATGAAGTGAATTAAAATATTACACAACACTACAACTTCAAGAAATTTGGTTTGGATTGCTTTGCACATGGATTTATTCACTGTTTTTTTTACTTTTATTATTTTTGACAGTAGAGAAAGCTAAGTTATACAATAGGATAGTAGATATGCAACAAATATAAACATACTAAGTTTTTACTACAATAAAGCCATGGTTCATTTTTGTAAGGGTTGGAAAACGGAATGAGAATGTTGGATACACTATAGACGACTTTGCAAGATTCAAGTTTCAGTTTTTATTGATTTAATATTATTCGTTTTTTAATCCTGCTTAATTTATAAAATCGTAAGTTTTTCTTTTAACATTTTGATTCGGTTAAATGTTCTGTATTGTGTTCAAATGCTTATGTAGTGTTAAAAAATGGAAACAGGAAGTTCTTCAGGACCACCTGTCTGAAAGTTTGGTTAGAGCAAAAAATCCAAGCGAGAGAAGCTTAAAGACTGTGATGGAGGTAATAGAAACACTTGAATAACATGACTAACTCATTTAAATGTGTCGCCTGCAGACCTTGCAGATTTACTGTTGCACAGCTGAAAAATAATGCATCACTTGAAGCTTGAAATGCTCTGCAGTGCGGTGCAGTGCTTTATTTTAGTGTAACAAAGTGATTTTGTGACCATTTATCACATATATTATTTACTCATTTATACATTCATTGCCTAGTGATTTCACATATTGAAACTCTTAGCGGCTGTTTATTACAGTCCTGCCTACTGTTATTCATAAAAAGAAAGACTTAGGCCGTGTTCACACTTGACTTCTTTTTTGAAGCTGCCAGCATTTGTTTTACATTATAATCCTATGGAGTAAACCGTGTTTTCCAAAAAAAGTCACGAGCGCTTTTTTAAATGCCACCGCCGGCATCTTTTTCTGCAGCTCCTAGCGCCTTTTTAAGTTGAAAAAAGTTCATCTTTTCTGAAGAAAACGCCCTACGTCAAGCATCTTTTTTGACAGTTAACCAATGACAAGCGAGTAGCGAGACCTGTCGTTTCCATAACAACATGCGAGGGAGGTGATTGGTCGAGCAGGATCCTTCTCTAAAAAATAAAATGGTGGCCGAAGCGCTGCTTTGAACATATTTTTATATGAATTAAAGTTTATTTTTCACCTTTAATAACTTTCGACTGCATTTCTAGCGAGAAATTAGTACTGTAGTTTTAAAATGTGTGGTTTGTTTTTGCAAAGACGGTCTCTGTTTAACATTCAAATAGACTTCCGTTAGTCTGCCTATATGAATCCTGTGTGCTGAGCTGCCTTCATGCTCAAACGCTGCCAGCTTTTCTTTTTACTAAAAAAGCGCTCTTGTCAACTTTTTCTTGTCAAAAAAGACGTCAAGTGTGTTCATGGCCTTAAGTGAGAGACGTTAGAATTTGTTGTGGATGAACCAGATGCCAACCATGAAAACAGATTCTTCTTTGCAGTTTACTATTACTACTACATGAAAATGTTATACATATTATGGTTAAAAAAGGATTTCACTTGAGGAAAGGGACATTTCTGATTTGAAGAAAAAAAAACTTAGGTTGTGAATGAATGTGCATTTTTAAATTGTGCGTTCATGTTGGGTTTAACAAAATGACTTGACATGTTCTAAATGTTTTGGTTTTGCTCACAGGTGGAGATTCAGTGGTCGGGTCCATGGCATTGAGGATAGTCATGGGCAGCTGGTGGTTGTTTACATTGATTGTGTGCTCCTCTTACACTGCAAACCTGGCTGCATTCCTAACCGTGTCCCGCATGGACAACACTATACGGTAAATAACCATTTCACAAATAGTCTACAACACAACACACCATATGCTACTGTGTTGATCAATGTCTATTAATTGCTTTTCTGCCTTTGCATTAGTCCTCATAATTGGTGCATCCTTATGTTCAAGAAGCTTCACACCCGGTTTGGCCACATGTCGAGCAATGCGCAATTAAATATTGCTAGAATACTTTAACACGAGCTGGGTGTGACAAAAGAAGACAGGGGGCAAAAAACATTAAACAAAACTGTTTCTGTGATTTGTCAATACTGTTAAGGGGAAGGTATGTTGCTAGAAGCTCTATGGACACTTGTCATCCGATAGTTGAGAGAGTGAAGAACAGTGGAAAAGTTTAAACCAGCCATTCAGATTAGAGTTTGCCTGATTGAGAAAGCAAAAGTCATTAAATGGGCTGTGGGTGTTTTGTGGGTGGATTTCATGATTGTCCACTCTCTCAACTATCTCTTCTCCACTCTTTCAACTATCGGATAACGGATTGTCCCTAAAGATTTTAGCCACATACATTCCACTCCAACAGTATTTAATTCCCAGACAAACCACAGACAGTTTCACAACTGTCAAGGTATGTTCTTTGCATCCCGGCCACGTTTGAGAAAAGCTACTGTCAAACATGCTCTGAAAAGGTTTTTGCGACAACCCGTGAAAATAAAAGTCCTGTTAACGCACATTATGACATACCCACATGGAAAAAAACTGTAGTATACTATGGGATTCACTTTAGTAAATTGTGGTAAATGTGCTAGTGTAATTACTAAAAATGCTACGAAAATTAGAGTGGACTGTTGAGAAAAATACAACAATATGCAATATCATGCAATAACAATTATGCAATATCCTCTTGTAATCCAACAATAATGCAAAACCATGTGTGTGTTACATAATGTACATTATGTTCGGTTTTGGCTTCCGCCAAGAATTTTTATTTTGGCATATCCCTGGTCTATAGCGTGCAAGGGTTTTTCAATGATCAAAATGCATTAATATATTTTAAATCTGCCTTTGCTCTGGTTAACTGTGAAAGCTAGAAGAAAGAAGTGTTTCAGTTGCCGTAATGGAGTTAAAAGTGGCCCAAGGCTCTTGTTCTTTTACGAGCGTTTTATGTGCTACTTAGATAACAATGCGTTTGGGAAATGTGCAATAGAGAGTAAGTACTATTTATGTGGGACTAACATTCTACTTAGTGCTTTGGGAAACATAACCGATCGTCCAATGTCAGTGAACATCCTGAGGTGACGTGCCGTTTCAACACGTCCAGTGTAGACAGCCAGAAGCAATTACAGCAAGCTCCTATTGTTTTGGTTAGACTTAGAGTACACAACAACGATGAAGTAGAAAACGGAAAAGTTTTTCCTTTGTGTTTTATAAAATTTCACGTACGCATGACACTGTTGTCAAAATAATCTGCATTTACAGTACATGGATCCACAAAAACGAGTAAAAACACTGTATTGCACATCCCAGGCCAGCGGATGGCGATGTCAGTTTGTAAAAGAACACTGCGAGCCTGTGCATATACTTACGCACATACGTTTACCTAATGTATATACTCTCGAATGCCTACAGGCTGAACACGTAATATGCATGCGTATGATGTCATTGTTATTAGAAAGTGCCATCTTCAGAGTTTACACGGAGACGATAATGCCGTTGTTTTTGAAAACTTGCACGTTTTTAAAAGTTTGCGTTTTCAGTCCCCCAAAACACCAATGTCACGTAAACTAACAGTGAAAATGCATAAAAAGTTTTCAGTTTTTAGTTAAAAACAGTCTCAATAACAGTTGGCGTGTCTGTGTGTGTTTTTCAGTCCGTACATACAGCCAAGTACTAATAAAGTGATTAAAAGCTTGGAAAGACATAATGGATTTAACCCTATTATTATATTATGATATATAATTTAAATAACTAATTTATAATTCTCATACAAGCAGAAACCTTTTGCCAAATAAACCCAAAAATAAGGTAATAATGATATTTTCATGTTAAAATAATTAGTACTAAAACCAATTTCATTGTTATTTGTTAGAAGAGAATAGATTTATTTTTAAACTAGACATCATACACTTTTTGAAAGTTTCAGATAGAAACACAATAACTGATCAAGTCCAGACTGAAAATCTGAGCAAAAGTCTTGTAGTGTATTTTAGCCTTAGTTGCTTTCTTAGGTGAAAAATAGAAGGTGAAATAGAATCCAGATACATCTTAAAATCTTTTAGGAAGACCAGAAACATTGGTTTGTTACTGGAAAGTGTACACGTATGTAAAATTTACAAAGAAAATAAATAAAATTCACAATAAAAGTAGAGTCAGAATCATAATATCCCAAAATAATATCCTTAAAAGTTAATGATAAACCATTCTCAATATTCTCATTAATAAATGCGCTAATATCTTTCCAAAATTGTTCTGTATAATGACAGGACCAAAATAAATTAAAGACTGTTTCCAACTTTACAAAATGAGCAGCTTGTATCAAGATCATTTTTTAATTTCACCATGAAGTGTTTGACAGGGTCAAATGTATTCATTATTTTGAATGACACTTCCTTTACTTTAATTCAGTTGTAAAGACCAAATCTTTGTCTTGAAAACTCCGGTGTTGTGTTTCTGTGTAAAGGGACGAACGGAGATTTTAGAATATGCAGGCGTGGTTGCCCACATTCGCTTACTGATTGGTTCGTCTGTATCATTGCGTTTCCTTCTCTGATTCGTTAAGCCATGAGCCATTTCGCTACCTGAAGGTGACCAATTTGACCAGCCTCGCAAGGACGGTGTAAACAACAGGCTTGTTTGACTTCAAGCTGCTCTGCGTACATGGATCGACATGGTGACATTACAGCAACGCGAGAGAGTATCGAGAGCCATATGCTTGTAAATAGCTCAATCAGTACTGCGATGTCATCTGTCAATCGGTCTCCGTGTCGCCGGATGAAATCAAACGAGCCTAATAACATGGATTACCTCATCTAACGCTATCCACACGAAGATGTCCTTGCTTTTCCTCGCCAACATGTTCATTGTGTACTGGTCGGTCTGTGACTAGTAACCAACTGTCATCAACAACTAACTTTTGTGTGCCCATACAACTGTTTACATTTATGTGCGCATACCCAGCGTGTCTGAATGGTCATGTGACACGCGTTTCAGTAGTGTAGTGTAAAAAAACTGATTTTTTTCAAAAACGCACGTGGAAACGGCAGTATAACGCTGTTTTTGTAGGACAACGGGCTAATGTAAACACCACCTCAGAATGAGTGTAGGTTCTGTGTGCTCTCACATTTTTTTTGTGTGATGTTGAAGTTTGCTTTTGCATAATGTAAATGTTACCCAGCATTCAGGTGTGATCAGAGCTATTTACCCAGCCTGTGGCTCAGATGTTTGATTGTATTTGATTATGCTGATGTTGAGCAAACGGTGTCACGTGAAGAGTGTGAACAGACCTGGGCCCGTAGTCATGAAAAATCTTAGCGCAAAGACTTGCTCCTAGTGACATAATTCTAAGAACATTCTTAGAAATGTGGGCGTTTCCCCTTAAAATTATAGAAAATATCCTAGTGAAGAAAAAATGAATTCATAAAGCGTCTTAACCCTTAAAAGAGCTCTTAAGGTCAAAAAGTTTAGGACTAGCGAGGAGGACTTTTACGAGACTTCTTTAGCACCAGAGAAAATGGACGAAACACGAAAAGATGTTTTTGTGTGTTTAACATTGGCTTATCTTGGTTATCTTGTATAGCTGATTTGATGCAATGCAAATTGTAAAAGCACTATAAAATAAAATGACATTGAATTGAATGACAGTGAGTTAATAAGACAACACATTAGATGTTTGTGACTGATCCTATTAGAGACACGCTAACATCTCCAAGACAGCGCAGAAATGCCATAGCGCCAGAAATAGAAGAAATCACTATATTAACATATTTAGCAAGTGGAGAAATGCAGCAGAGATGATTTGGTTCTGTCACATCCTTCTACAGTGATCACACAAACAATTACAGCACTTACAGAAACTTATTGTGTCACTGTTCATTTTCTATCAAATACGTTGACATTAACAGCATGGTAAATAAAAAATATATTTGTGTGTGCGTGAGTACGGTAAAACAGGAAAAAATGACATGTGCAATTTCGAACTAATGACCCTATACTTAAAAACGCTCTTTTTTCCTTCTTGGCCAACCAACCAATCACAGTCTTCAAAAGACATAGCTACGGGGTCAGCCCCGCCTCATCACTAAAATAAAAGTTTTTGTCTTTTCCTTGCTCGGAGTTGCTCTCAGATTGATCCTGAATCGATTTTAAGCTAAGATTCCTACGTAGAGGTTTTTAAGCTAAATTAAGAGCTTTCTGGGGGATTCTTAGAAGCTTTAAGAATACGGGCCCAGGTCTGAGAAGCTCTGCTTGTTCATGCCCACCAGGTTTGTTTCATATTCATGCTGCAATTAATTCAGCCCCATTGGTCTTTATTTGCATTTGTTTTCTTCCATTGGACCATCTATAGCTGCCATAACACTGCAAAAGTGGTGTAATATAATATATATATACATATATATATATACACACACAGATTGACAGAAACCTAAATGTGTGCTTGACCGCATATCTAATGCAGCATTTCATTTACAACAAGCCAAAGCCGCAACCCTAAATCTACTTTAAACTACCGCTGTTCTTCTGCTGCCAGGCAAGCATTGATATTCCCGTCAGAAATCCAGATTTCATAGTTTGAATCCCCCCCACGTTTAGAACATGTACAGCATTTCTCACTACACCAATACAAATCTCTTTTACTTGCACTTTAATCTGGGTTAATGGCACATTTGTCTTGTTTGATTCATGAGCTGTTCTTTTTCCTTTGAGTTTTCGTGTGCTTTATGTCCCTCAATACTGTAGTGTTGTTCCTCCCAATTGTTTTCATGTCTTCTTGATGGAGATGCTGCTTTAATGGGCCTTCTAGTGATCTGTCTCTTTTTGACCTGTTGAAATGGAGATTGACTCCTGGATTTAGGTTTCTGAGCACTCGCACGACATAAAGATGTAGAAGTATTCCTTGAGTATATTCATTCTTGTCTTAATGCTTTTTAAAAGCTCACCACGCATTTGTCTTACAAGGAAATCTATACTATAGTAGTTTTTAAAAGCCGTTGGAGAAATTGCTGGTAGCAGATGAGGCATGAAGAATTACATTCAGTAAAGCATGCCAGTATATATACTGTATATGATATAAAGCACAACTGCACATACAGCACACACAAATATGTGTACACTGTAAATGAATCGATTAACGATCATAATTTTTTCTGGATTCTTTCTTTCTTTCTGGATACATGCATTCATCACCTCTAGGGTTGACTATTGTAATGCCTTTTATTTTTCAACAAACCACCATTATTGTGGTCAGTGTTTGCTTTAGTCGGGCTTTTGATCCCTGACTTTGGTTAACTTAAATCTCTTTTCTCTTTAAGTGTTTACAATAGTGTTTCAATAAGAACACTCGTGCATTAATAAGAAAAGAAGAGATGCTTTAAAGTTACGTTTTTGAGATGTCTATCAAGCTTTGATAAAGATGAGAAGTGACACTAAATAATGTGGAAGTCATTCGAATGTCCTGGTTCACAAATACAAAGATACTGTGATAAAACAAATAGGCAATTGTCTTGGCATCATACAAACCTCAACAATGGTGACAAACATCAAACTAATTCAGATAAACAGATCAAGTGCAATGCATGCTGGGAGTCATGAAGGAGTTTTGTACTATGATGTTACCCAGCATGCATTGCCGCACGAAGTTTTCTTTTGTTGATTGTCACCATTGTTGAGTTTCATACACTGATTCTTGATGTTTAATTGAGTCAGCAAACTAACAATTAAATAATAATAATAATTCAATTAGATCATATTGTGTTTTAGTACCACTGTTTAAATCTCACACAGTGGGATCACACAATATTCACACATTAATAACACACCCCTGAGCAATTATTTCAATAACCACACAATGGTTACAGTCACCAATCACTTGATCCCAATGGATCTTAGTTTTCATTGCCTCAACAAATGTATTTTAACACACTGTCACAGCAGACAATAAAAACCTTAGCATTAAAAAAGTCAAGACTGCAAACACTGATCACAATAATGGTGGTTTGTTGAAATGTAGGCCTATACATTTAGATTTGAACCAAGCCATACATATAATTTGAGAAAACTAATAAAATTGCTTGTAACAAGTTGACGTAACAAGTTGGTCCAAAGTTTTACTTTTTTCAGTGCACGACTACGAGAGCGATGTTGCATTATTACATGTCTATTTTTTATGAGTTTGATCTAAAGTGTATTTATTACATTTACGTTGGTCCAACTTCATTAAATTTCATTGAATGAGCCTGTTTTTTATGAGTAGAAGCTACACATATCTATTGGATGGAAATTTTGCACTCAAATAAATTGAGTTCAACCAATGAGATATTTTTTTGAGTGTATAGTTTACTTTGCTACCTAATATATTTAAGTAAAATTTAACTGATTTGCATGGGTAGTATTTACTACTTTTGTGTAGTAAGAGTGTAGCCATCAGGAGTGCGTTTAAGTAGTTTTAAGAAGCAGTTAAAAACTCATCTTTTTATGACTGTGTTTTAACTATTGATATGATGTCTCACTTATTTAATTACAATCATATTTATATTTTATTTCATCAATACTTATTTTGGGAATTATTGTTTTGCTTGTTGATTATTCTATTTGATTATTTTTCCCTTTATTTCTAGTAATGTATGTATTTTTGTATTTATTGAACATTTATTTGATCACCGCTCTTATCTTTGTATAGCATAGTACACTAGTTGTAACTAGTGGAACACCCAAGCAATACAACATATGCAAAATCCGCACTGAAGTTAGTTCAACAGAGAATCTGCTTTATGTCAGGTCTGTGAACGTTTTTCTGATTAACTTTAAGTAGAATGTCAAGCAAACAAACAGTCATAAAGGATTGGAACTAGCTGATGTTTCATCGGCTGAGCCTGACAGCTCCATTAGCAGTACAGATGGCACCACGTCTCACATTACTTACACAGTTCTCTTTGGACTTTGAAGTTAGCTCTTGCCAAGTTAGGTCCCTGTCCTGGTGATGTATGATGACCGAGTTCAGGATGAATCCTGTGGCACCATTAACATGATAAATGTTATGAGACATAAAAATGACTGGGAGTTGAGTCAGACCTAGAGAAATTAAACCAAGCAACTTCAGGTTGAGTCCCCCGAGGCGAAATGATTTTGCTTCTTATTCCGGTGTAAACACATTCTGGATTCATTGTGGCTCACAACTCATGAGTTGTTCAAAAGTGTGAGTGTGCTATAGACAAATATGCAGTTAAGGATACACAATTGTTCTACAATAGATATGATTAACACTGCATTCCAGACAGCTCTGATTTAGGATATTTCCCTCCTCA
The DNA here is from genome assembly GCF_024868665.1 of Triplophysa rosa. Classification (NCBI taxonomy): domain Eukaryota; kingdom Metazoa; phylum Chordata; class Actinopteri; order Cypriniformes; family Nemacheilidae; genus Triplophysa; species Triplophysa rosa. Next base: position 21,841,886 of record NC_079907.1, on the reverse strand, counting down.
AACACAAAAATAAACGTCTGGAACGACACTCAAAGTGAGATATCCAACCTCTGAACTTGGGGGAGATCGATCAACCCTGACCTCAAGGAGACATGTCATTTCACATCAATTGCAAGATGCTTTGAAGTTAGAACCAAAATACCAAAAAACCACCTTACCAACTAACTTTAAACTAACTTTAAGGTTTCCATAACTTTTGTAAGTTTTATTAATAAACTCAAATAATAAATATTGTTTTTCCGCTCTTTGACGTGGTTTACTGGAACACATTGAGGTCAGAGGTATGACATTTACAGTAAACTGGGATGGTGACTGTTTTCGTAATGTACAGCCTTGAGTGCCCTATTGCTTTTATAGCACAGTTACCGAATACAAACATTTTTTACCCTTAAAAATAATCAAATGTGGGACAAGCTGTGCTTCATCATAAAAAAATGATTAATGATGAATCACCTTCTTACAGGTATATGATAGGTTGCTTAATTTAAATGAAGAAAAATATTAAAGCTACTGCAGGCACTGATATTCTAGAGAATTGTGTAATGATGGATTGGAAGGCAATGTGAGCCAGGTCCTAGAAGCACATCTCTACATCTATGTTCCATGATCTAAAGTAATCTGTTAGTAGAATATTGATTATTAAGCGTCAATAAATTATTTTATGGTTTATCTTTGTTTTTGTCACATTGTTTTGTGTTTGTTTGTGTGATGCTTTATATTACACCTATTACTTGAATTGAGCTCTTCTCTGTCGCCCGTCTATCCTCCAGAACGTTTCAGGACCTCGCGAGGCAGATGGACTATGCCTATGGCACTGTGAGGGACTCTGCGGTGTACGACTACTTCAGAGCCAAGGGTACAAACCCACTGGAGCAGGACAGCACCTATGCAGAGCTGTGGAGGACCATCAGCAAGAACAACGGCCAGGACTTCTCAGTGTCGAGCCCATCAGAGGGCATACGAAAGGTATATTTATCAAATGATTTCAAAGACAAATGAAACACAGACTCTTCGCATAATATGCATCATTTTCTAATAAAGGACAACAGATCCCTGTATTATGTAAATGCTTTGGTTTAATAACAGAACATAAAGCATTTGATGTTTGTTATAAAGGTAATTTCCACATCTAATCTAATCTTATCGTGGTAATTTCCACGTCTTTTTTACATTTGTGTTTCGTATGATTACAATAATTTTTTTAAATTTCTAATAGCATGAAATGTTGATGATGATGATAACGGACTGTCTGCGTATTTTGTTCTCCAGACACTTTCTCTTTTAAAAGCAAGTCATGTATCAATAGAGCCTTTCAAACTGAAAAATAGACTCTGTCCCTGCTCTTGAGAAAATGAAAGAAAACAACCTTGAAATGATGACATCGAAGGGAAAGACTAAATGTAAAAGAGACATGAAGGAAGAAACGTTTAGGTGTATAATGTATGCAGCGAAAATTGTGCCTAAACTTAACAAACAAATCCAGCGTTTTGCAAACAAACGCAACCTTTTTTGCAAAAGAAACTAAACTCTGAAACAAACAGAAAGCGTTTTACAAATACATGATGCAATTCGAGAGAAGATGCAAAGGTGTACCATATAAATGTACTGTGTTTAAGTCTCACCTTTTTATGAGATCCTCTCAGCTTGATTTTCTCACACATGTGACCGTGCAGATTTTCTCACAAATGCGTGTGCAACTTCCTCTTACAAAACAGCATGTGGTGCTATTGGGAATTTGACACTAGTTTCTATAGGAAGAAGCCATGAACGTTACATTGCGTGCCGCCCGTGCCAGTGCCAGAAACTGAATTAATTCCATTCAGTTAGTCTCATGAAATTGATTGAAACTGTTAATAATAATCAGTTGCTGTTCTTAATAATAAATATTGAATTATGCATTGGTTTTAATATACAAATAACGTACAACAAACTGGATGCATTTGCAATGTTGTCACCCCTTCCACCCCATCTCATTGTCTCGTTCTTGTTTCCCAACTGTTTACGTTCACAAAACACACTACTTTTACAAGGATACTTTCTTATAAGGGAATTTTGACATCATTTTGTGTTTATATCAGGGCCGGCTCTAGGCATGGACAGGGGTGGGCTGAACCCACCTAAACTTCTGTCTTGCCCACCCAATGAGAATCAAAAAATAACACCAAAAATTGTTGTATTTTCTATTGGCTGAAAGCAACGTCACTCTTCACTTCACTGCTCTGGCTTTAGTTTGTAACAGAGAAGCATGCTACATGCTACAGGTGGAAGCAAAAATCAGATTAATTCATTCAATTCATTAAACGAAATGAAAAAGAAATCAGTGATCGTTCAGTGAATGGGGAATGTTCTTAGCCCGCTTTCTTTTGTAGGCTTCTATTTATGTCCCGATTACATAACCGCTTTATTTAAGGTGTAAAACATCAATGAAATTACTATATAATTTATACACAATTACTATATAAAAGGCAATAATCAACAATAATTATTTTTTGTTTTAAACTCGTAGTCTTCTGTAATGAATGCCTGTTTTTTATATTTATAACATCATAAATCATTTAAATCCTGCATGTATTGCAGTCATATACTGCAGTGTTTGTTGAATTCCAACAAAAGCAAACCTCAAGAGTGACTGAGAGCATGATAATAAACTAATTTAAAAAAATCTGGGTTATTTAATATAACATCTTTTTTACTTTTCTAACGCATACAAACATTAGTTTTGTGTTGCTTAAAACTAAATATGAACTTGTTTTTTGCGGCGTTTCTGTTTTAAAAATACAGATCATCTTTTCTGTTGTTTTGACCTGTTTTCTCCAGGTCATTTACTCAAAATAAATAAAAAGAAATTATATGAAATTTGGGAGAAATGTTGTTAGAAGTTCACAGAAATAAACAAAAATGTTCATTTTACCAAAACACATTCTTATCAGAAAAAAAGGAAAATACTTTTGAAATGGACTCTTAATTTTGTCTGCAGCTATACTGTCTGTGTGGTTGTGGTATATTCTCACTCAGGATATCTGCTAGTCCACCCTTCTGCACCTGGCAGGAACCAGGCCTGGTTTATATGTCCATTTTTTTGTAAGATTTCAGTATAGTAGTTTGCGCTCTTTCTGAGATGCGACTCGGTTTTTAGTGATTTTTCTGCATGAAAGTTGCATTGATACATATGTTTGACTTTTATCCATAGCAGATAAAAAGTATTTAACATTATATCAAACACTATGGCATTAAAGTAGACAGTTTTCTAGGCTATAAAAGATGAAAAAGCAAATAAATCGTCTTGGCAGTTGTTTCAGTCAGTCGTCTACATTGTTTGGTTGCGATTAGCCTATTTAGGTTTAAAATGAATGCTTCTATTTTTTTGGCTATTTCAAGCTAATTGGGCAATTTTTGCAATAAAATAAACCAGCAGAAAAAAACTGTAATATAAATGTAAGCCAAACAATTGAACTATCTGCTGTTTTGAGAGAAGTTGCATAACTGAGAAAATCTGCACGGTCACTTTGGGAGAAAATCTGCACAATCTGAACAAAATCTTTATCTGAAATCCTTCAGCCAATGAGAGCAGGCTCAGATCAATGAAGCTCCTTTAACCGAGAACGAACTCAATAGATCAGTCCCCAGGGACCGTCTTGAAGGACTGGAACACTTTAACAATAATTACTGTTTAGAAGGGTTGCAATTTCCTTCAATAACGTTTGCGGATATGGTTTAGAGAACGCCAGTGTGTTTGGTACAGTCAATGGTACCAGTCATCAAAGGTTAAATCGCAATGAAATAACGCCCCTGCATTTACATTGAGCGTGTTGGTCAGCTTCTCTAGAATGAACACGTGTCTTTATCCTCAGGCCAAAAAAGGACCCTATGCGTTCCTGTGGGATATGGCAGTGGTGGAGTACGCAGCGCTCACAGATGACGACTGCACCATCACAGTATCCGGCAACAGCATGAGCAGCAAAGGCTACGGGATCGCCATGCAACATGGGAGCCCGTATCGAGATCTCATATCCCAAAAGTGCGTATCAACCTTTAAAATCTCCCCTCTCTCCTCATGTTTGATGTGGCGTAGAGCAAGGAGCACATATTGCACAGAAAGCTATTGTTCGGGGCTCTCTTGGGATGTGAAAGCTATTTTCGTAATTATCTCAATTTCTTGGCAAATTCAATGGCCTGTCTGGTTAAGAACTCTAACTACTGCAAAAACTCTATCGTGCAGGGAGGGAACACGGCAGAATATCCCACACTATTCAAGCACTGCTTATATAATGAGAGAAAGTACATTTAATTGCCCTGTGCAGGTGTTCAAAGAAAAGCAATAACGCTTTTCAACATTCTTCAGACATATAGCCTTCGGTATGATTCAAACAATATTTAAATGATAAGTGCTACCTCAGACGTGAAGTTAAAGGACCAGCAAAGACACAGAAGCTGCTGTATGAAATTCACTGCCTTGACTCATTAGCTGCAGTTTCTGGGGTTTAGTTTCTTCCCATTACAAATTGATCCCTTTGCGGACGTAACAGATGCCAGTAGACTGTCTAAAGCGCCACATTATCACTTGTAACCAATTAAGACTGTATAATACTATTGCTGTTGGATTTCAGAATGCGGGGAAGGGATCTCGCTTGTTGACATGCGTTCTCATCTTCTATTGATCCATCTTGAATACCCTAACATGATTCAGCTACAAGCAATTTTCAATACAACTGACACATACCCATGTAAATATGATGCAATTTTAGCTTAACAGAAGTGGCGCTATTATCATGTTTTATTATACACTATGTTTATATATACTGTACATATATAATCTGTTCAAATATCTGTTTGCGTTTTCTTTTTATTCTAAAATGATTAATGTCCAAACCATTTCCTTTTTCTAGCTCAGATCAGTTTTACCTTCTTCTTTCGGATCAAGGAAACTGGTCATAAATCAACGCCGAGAGAGTTCTTGTATTCAGAAGCCCTAGGGTGATTTTGTCGTAACGCTGGTAGAAATGCACTCTGAGGCAGCTGGGAGGAAGCTTGCGGGTTATTACACAGTGAACCATAATGTCATGTCCTCTTCTTTCTGCGCTTTGTGGCCATCATCATCTATTCTCTATAGAGCTCTCGGGTTTTGCCAGGCCTCTTACATGTTTCTGTACATGGTGAGTTTTCACAGTAAACATTGAAATGGCTTTATTACTTGATGATGGCTGCGTTACTCATAACATAACATAAAAAACATACATACAACAGAACGAGAAAGTCAACAGTTGGCGGTTAGTCAGGTAGTCACACAGTTTTCCCTATGAAATTATTTAAAATCCACATTCAACAAAAGCAGAATCTATTGCAACCATTGTATGGTATCATTTAATTGTCATTGAAATATCATTTGTAAAAAATGTCATCAATGAATGAGATGGACTGCTGCAGGGTGCATAATTTTGAGTATACAGTATATTTGTAAATGCATAAGCAGCTAAGGGTAACTCGTATGGATCTACATCACAAAGAGTTTCTTATTCCTCCAAAGACAGTTGCTTGGTATTTGCGTTCAGTTTGTCCTGGTCGTGCACACCGTCTTATAACACCTTTTGATATCTCTCCATATTACATATCACTTCTCCATCAAGCTTTAAAGCTTCATCCCGTAATTACCCATCCCTTTCAAGGCCAATTACATCACAGCGGTGTGACAAAGGCTGTCCCAATCCGAATGTGTTTCCATGAAATGAAGGGTCCATCAGACGGCCTCAGCTATCTCAAGATTATCGCTCTCTCAATGCTGCCTAGCGGCCACCTTCTTCCTTTAACAGTCGTCGTCCAGATACTAAAGGGACTAAAGGCGTCATCATTCAAGCAACGGATAAAGAACTGTGGAGCTGGAGAATATGATGAAGCATCATGTCTAAATAAATGTAATTAAATTATATCCTAATGTTCTAATCTTATCGGTTAATGGGAAATAATCAATTATCGAGCCATGCTTGTCCGTCAGGAAAAAATCACTATGAGCATCCCGAAAAGCTACATAACCTCTATTCTCTGTAAAGCAGTGTTTCTTAAAATAGGGGGCGTGCAGAAATACTACAGGCGGGAGTGGGTGCTAAGCAGAACAACTATTGTGATATCTGCCAAGTTCTTACGTAGATTATTTCCAAATCGAAATCATCCGAGAGGAATCCGATCAAAGGCGACACATAAATGAATCAAACTCCATCGTTTCTCATTTCATATCTTGCAGGATACTGGAGCTGCAGGAGAAAGGAGATCTGGATGTCCTAAAGCAGAAGTGGTGGCCTCGGACCGGTCGCTGTGACCTCAACAGCCAAAGCAACGCGCAGCCGGACGGTCGCTCGCTCAAACTGCACAGCTTCGCTGGCGTCTTCTGCATCCTGGCTGCGGGCCTCCTGCTGGCCTGTCTGGTGGCCGGCCTGGAAATGTGGTGGAACAGCAACCGTTGCCGGCAAGAGCAGGCCAAAGAGGTGACCGAGCTCAGGGCGCGGAAGATACAGCAGGGAGAGGACACTGCCACACTCTACTTTAAGGACCCCGCAGCAGACGCGAGCCCCGATTTAGTCGAGCTCCAGTACACTCAGTTATAGGTGTGCCCCGATGAAATCAAAATTGGTCCCCCGGCCCACTGGCCATGGAATGTGCACAGAGCCCTTAAGGCAGCCTTAAGAGTTTGATATTTGAACTATGTTATGATGTGGTTTTTACGTGATGTGGAATTTCAGGACGTGTAAACACCGGATCTCTATTCCAAAACCTAGTGAACTACTTTGCTTTATGCTGCCTTTTCATGCATTCTAACCAAAAGGACTCATTTGAAAAGCTCCGTATAGGCCGCGACACATATTGCACAGGAGACTTATCTCACAATCGATTCCAACAGCACTTGATGTTCATTTCAATAAGGTCCTTTATTGGACCTTTGGTGCTTTTGGTTTTGTAATTGGCGAGCTGATCAATCAGTCAACCGTGATGCTGTTACACAGCCCAATAACACAGCCACTCAGATTGAAACGTTCAGTGCCCACGAGTTATGTACTAGATACTATACAACAATGCATCCCTACATTTTTACTGTACAGGCATTAATGTTTCGAATTTCTAACATGTTAAGCTTAACCTTATCCCTTCACGGGATCACTCACAGTTGTTTTGTTGCTATACATTATATGGGCAAATATTAATGGAATTCATGTCATTACAAAATGAGATCTGTTTGACAAACTAAAATAAGAATAACACATAGGTGTTCTATTAAACCGATAGTAATCGTTATATCATCATTATAATATTTTAAAAATGAATCATTATATTTAAAAAACGTCTACAAACATCTAATTCTAACGTACTTAATTAAACCACATTTTTACAATATTCATTACAATATATATCAACTGGTAGCCTTTGCCAAAAAAAGAATGACCGATTAAACTTTCTGGCGGGTATGCAATGTCTCATTCTGATTGGTTGTGCTATTGCCAGGTCAGACAACAGCTTGTGATTGGCTGTGTTCTTTGTGTGGGTGATCATTCCGTAGACATACATTGATGCCACATTGGCTGCTGAATCAAATGCAAACAGCCGTACCATATTGGGATGGGTAAGACTACCCTATAAACCAACCCAGTCTCACGGCAGTTCATAGCATAGACACGAAATTTGGAGTCTATTAATGCGTGTTCATGGACACAAATATCCCCGTTTTTTCGTGTCACTCAGCACGACTTTCAATACACACACAAAGACACCAAAAGAAGTCGTACATATTTTAGGATGTGGCTACCCAACACCTTACTTCACCCCGAACCCTAAAATCACAGCCGCAAAGGCTAATTTAGCTAAAAACGTGAGTTTCACGAGGTGGCAAAACAACGATAAATGGCTTCCCTAACCCCGCCCCTAAACCTAAAGTCACAGGGGAAAAGTCATAACATTAAAATGCTGTCCACCTTATAATGGGTTTCACTGGGTTTTGGAACAGAGTGCACCAGCCAGGGGTGCGTTTCCCAAAAGCATCGTTAGCCAACTATGGTCGCAAGTTCCGTCGTTTTAGCATAGTTCAACGATTCAAGTGTTTCCTGAAACCCTTGTTCCAATGATCAATCGCAAGCAGCATTGCACAGTTGCGTGGTTGGAACTACAGGTCTAGAGCTGTGGTTAGAAGCATAGTTCCTTATTTGTAAGACATGTAGACGTACATACATCGTGCTTTTGAGCAAGGTAAGCAAGCAACATTGCAGTTCATTCTATATCCATCATTCTAAATATACAAATTCAATGTGACATCTTTTAGTTTGTCAAGCAAATAGAAGCGTTGGTTTTTTAGAAGTGCACATGCGCCTGGATCTACTTGCTCTAGGACCCTGGGGAATCACGTAGGAGGAAACTTATGAATGTGTTAAATATCGTGAAATAAAACAATAGAGAGTAAAAATACGATAACAAAAATAGTTTTCAGATGCAGTGTACATTATTTACAGCAATAATATGACATTAAATCGATCTAAACTGACGCATTAGAAGACGGTATTCCTCCACCAACTATGTGACGTCATCAACTGTGTCGTTGAACAAACGTGGTTCAAACGACAGATGTGCGACACAGTTACTATGTTTTTGGGAAACAGTCGTGAGTAGCTAGTTAGTTTCTCAAACGATACATCGTACTATGGTGGTTCACCAGCGAGTTATGTCGTTGTTCGGGAAACGCACCCCAGTATAGTTGTTTTTATCTTTGAAATAAAATCAAGAGCAATACATTGCTTTCCTACAAGGTTCCAGAAATCTCACTTAAGGTAAACTGATTTTGCTCTTTAATGCTAAATATAATGATCTTGAAAACAACATTATTACAAAGCACCTTGCTCCTTCGTAGAGGCTAAACAGTAAAAAAATGCCATTAGCCAGTATTCTCTTTCAAAAATCTTTAAAGGGATATCCGCGTTTTAGACAACACTTAATATCATTAAATGCTTCTTCATAGTGGCAATTAAATGTCCACTTTGCTGTTCTTTTCACATTTATAAACTGTTCAACTCACCAACTTTAAAATAATTACTTCAGGTTATTACTTCACTTTAGTAGGCCTCTTTCATTGCCAATGGGAAATGCATGTAATAAACTCGAAAGGTTTGACGATGATCCGTAAACTAAAGTGTGGGCAAATCGGGTGCTTGCATTAGTCTGTCTGCTCAGATACCCCCCATATAAAAAAGACATAAAAGCACCCTAAAAATGAGCCCAACAGTCAATAATCCCTAGTAATTCACTGTGTGACGTCCCGATGCGATTATATGTCAATGTGGACAAGTTTTATGGATTTATTTACCTACGCTTTTTAATTTTCCATTTATTCTTCATTTGTTTATGATCTCATGCAGGTTACTAAGGATTACAGACTGGCAAGGGTTTCTGGTCCATTGACATATAATGATATTGCTACTGCTTCATCGGAGGGGAGCAAGGACATTTGGACAGAGAAAGAAAAAGACTGGGATGAAGCAGAAGCTATTGACACAGGTCAGAATAGAATCGTAGGCCTCTTCTATGATCGGCTGGGATTTATTAGCACAGATTATGTAGGAGCCATCTGACATGACATTTCTTAGTTTCTTTTAGATTTCAGGTTGGCACCCTTCCATATTTTCTGCTTTGAACACATTTTTTGTGATTAGCGATTAGCGGTTAGCAGAGTAGCATTAATGATGATAAATGCTTTTCCAGTTCGTTCAGAATTGGCATACAAAACACAACTGCTGTTTAATTGGTGACATTTATTTGTTGAGGCATGAAGCCAATTCAAGGTGATTATGAACATGTTTGAATACGAATTCCACTCATTGTGACAGTGACGAGTTAATTAAGTGTGGATTTCTTCAATGAATCAGTGAGCAATGTCTGCATAATCACCAGATTATTGAAAATAAATAAATAATGATCATCTCACAAAATAGAGACCAAGATGCAATTTAACCTGTATGTATACGGTGTCTACTACATGAAAAATTCACAATGATCTTTCTTACTAAATTAACATTTTTGACCAAGCTCACGATCAATTGAAAAGATGTTGTCCCCTGTATTTTAAATTATTCGTCATTTACTACAGAGCTTTACAATTGCTACGTTCACACTGTGTTCAGAACTGACAATCTGTGTGGCTCCCAAATTGTCCTATTTATACAACAGCTTACAGCTAACAGTATTGTCTGTATAAATAGTAACTGTTGTCACGGTAACCCTTTCCATTTCAGAAATTAAAGGCATAACTTCCATTCCACTTGTCGGAATGTTTTATCATAATGGACACTAAGTTATTTAATATACAAGTCTTTTTCAAGGTTTGTATATAAAATATAGTGTCAGCAGCTTTGAATGCGTTTATTTCATGTATAACTGAGTGTAGAGCGCAGGATCTTGGCTTCCAAAATCTTGAGATCACGCACATCTGAATCCCAGTTGCTGTGAGTTACTGGAACCCAAAGCATTATTCGATGTGACGGACGACTTTTAAATAAATTACATAAGATTGACTTCTATAGTGCTTTTCACAATTCTGCATTGTTGCAAAGCAGCCTTACAGAAAATGCATTTGCCAAGCACGCATACGTGCCAAGTGTCAAGTTCACACACTCTAAAAAATGTTGGGTTATTTCAACCCATCGTTGGGTCAAAATGGACAAACCCAACCGTTGGGTTATAAACTAACCTATGATGAACTGACAACTGCTGTGTGAATGTGGACCTTGACAAGCAACACAATTCCATGTGTTTAAATCAATTAAGGCATTAACTGCATGTAGTTCCATTCTCAGCGGTTTATTCATTTCCTCCATCACTGGTGTTACAAGGTGCAAAAACATACTAGGACTCGTCACACTTTGTAACCATGTTAAATCAAACAAAATAAACCACAAAATACATTTTCCTCTTTATAGAATTCTTGAATTTTTGTTGAAATATAAGCTAGAGAGAGGTTGGTTAGGGTTATCTTCACCACCAGTACATGTTAGGCCCCTAAACCGGCTTTTCACTGTGATCTCTGAATATATCTTTGGCAGTTTGCCTCTTGTTGCCAGTTGTAATCTTGTCGTGTTGTGAAGCATTGTAGTCGTACCTCAGGAGGAAGTGCATTTGGGTCAAAGACGTTAAGATGTCCTCATCAAAAGAAATTTACAAAAGTGATTTTATGTCTATAGAAAGCACATTAAATGTAAGTAAAATGTCTAATTCATGGTTTCAACTAAGGTTTTGGAGAATAAAATGTCAAAATTTGGTTGAAATAATGTTGCATTGTCATTCATCGTAACACAATATTTATGTACAAATTCAAACAACATGCTTATTCTGACTTGTACATATTAAGATATTTAAAACAATAAGGGAGCATATTACATTTTATTCTGCTTTAAATGAGTAAAACAATATTTTTGTCAAATGGGAAAAACCTAGGATAGTGGCAATTTTTTAAAATATATAAATTGCAACTAATTAGCATTTGGGGTGAAAGTAATAGTCTTTTCATATGTAATAAATAGATTTTTGTTGTTACGCTGAATGACATTTAAGTGGGCGTTTTCTGTAAATCAAGGGAAAATTTTGCTCAGAAAACAAAAACAAAAATGCAATTAAATTAAACAGAAAAACATTACATTTCTTAAACCCTTTTTCGTCTTTGACCCACTTATCATCTGCTAAATAACCAATCAACTATTATTTAAACCGTTTATAGGACAAGTGACCAATGAAACTTTTGTGGCGATCGTAATTTTACAGCCTCATATATTTTTTTAACAATTATACTTTTAGAGTTGGGCAACAGTGTAAAACGCAACAATAATTTCAGACTTTTTATAATGGTCCGTTCTGAGGTAGCAGGGTCATTTATAGAAGTCCTTTAAAATGCATCTGGTCGCACGGTAACTCACTGCCTAGTCGTACGTAGTTCAACGCACTAATCGGATGTGAAAGTCCGGCATTCGCAGAAAACTACTCACAGCATCCATGCTGTTACAGCAAGGGCGTACGTTTGATTTTGACATTGGTGTGGACATAAAATTGGTCTACAGAGCCGCACTGTCCCTTAAAGAGTACATAACATAAGATCATGAAAATTACATGTCATTCATAAAATGCTGCTGTTAAAGATATTTGGAGATAAAATGTGAAATTATTCGATTGTAAAAGTATATTTAAAAACATGAAAGCTGTGTGTGATTAGTTAGTTATTTTTTTATCGATTTACAGCACTAAAATAAACATGTTTAATTTCCCTACATGTGCGCGATTAATCACAGTTAATCACACGAAGAGGGTGCGATTAATCGCGATTAAAAATGTTAATCTACTGACAGCCCTAATAAATACATATTTATGCCTACATTGTTCAAACTACTCTATGTATGACTGAGAGCTGAATAGACCGCTATAACAGTGCAACCTTAGTTTAACCTTAATATAATGAACAACAAATAACACAATCATGTTTTTTAAGCCTGATCACCTGTGACCCTGCCTCTGTCTCTCTACCTGGGCTACAGCTTGGCACGGCTGCCATCTGATGATAAAATGACACAATTGGTGGTATGATCAATTCAAAGCTCTCATTTTAAACACACACTGAAAGACTATACTGTAGATAGGGGATTGTCATGCATGGGGGAAAAGAAAAACACTGTCCCTAAATCGATATGTGACATTGATTTCTGTCAATAAACTGTTGGTAAGAATGTTTTCTTACCGGTAGCCTGCATAATCACGCTCATCGCGTCTTGTTGACCGAGCTTTGCTTTGGCGTTTTGTATAACCAAATCAGTTGCAGCCTACGACGCAAGTTAGCGAGAGAAGGCAAAGCCAATCATAAAGCGACGTGGTTATAGAGGCGGGACTTAAGAAGGACAAAGCCAATCCTATTAGCGACGTGAGCTATGGAGGCGGGACTCATTGCAGAGAACGAGACTTAACCATTTGGGTAGAACAAATTGCGTATTTTTACAGAATGCGGTTGTAACATATGTCTTAAGTTCAATTTGAATGATTCCTGGATAAATTAATGTTAAATAAAATAAGTAATAAGTAAAAACCACAAGAAACAGACCGACATCAGAGGTTATATATAAATGTACTGTATATTAATTGTGTGGTAAAAAGTATTGGTAGGGAGTAGGGACAATTTGGTGTTCCATGGGTATTGGTTGGGAAACGTCCTAATTCGACGCCCTTGTGTTACAGTACTTATATATTGTTTGGTGTTATTGTTTTTATTGTTTGTTTGTTTTTTGCATGGATTCATGCCTTACATCATCATACCTTAAGATTTCACCCCATTCTTCTGTTCATTAGATAAGACAAATAGGATTACTGAACTGCGATGAGATTGTGAACAGTGCGTGAAGGCATGTATCCCCTTGGAAATCTCTCTAATGAAAAGTCTTCTTCAACCAAATGTGACCGACTAATTTACCCAGTGCAATTGCTTTGCAATTCTAGTCCTGCCCCATCCCTCCCAAAAGCTTTATTACTCTCTGATGTGTCTTTGCATTTCATGCCGCAGCGCTTCATTAATCTAAATGTTTGAGGATACTTTTAGATCCTAAGAAATAATTCTGTGTAACAGTGCGTGTCCTTATTGTGGCGCTGGTGGACTCTGGAGCCAAGCTGTATTTCTATTGCGTGATTCTAAATGATATCACGACTTGTTATATAATTGCACTTAGAAAAGGGTTTGTATGTGTATGAAAGCCTACATGGCGCTGAACTCTTTGCCTTGAACTGTTGCGCTCAATGGCGTTTTGTTCTATCCAGTAATTTAATGATTTCATCAAGGACAGATTTGGAGACCCAGCTGACCTCAAGAAACAAAGCCGCTAGTGGAACTCCATATGTACCTCTAAAATATCACATCGGGTTACGCCAATTCCTTATGAGAAAATACACATTGTGATACATGTCACAATTCAGCACATATCGATTCGTCACAATATGAGAACTAGAGCGCGGTTAAGACTGCAAGGAAAGCAAAAGACCCAACTTTTAAGAATCTACAGAGCAGTGCAACCATACAGCTCCAAACAAAATTCATTATTTCCAGAGCTGTATTGCTAAGATATGTGCGTCTCATTCACATTTATAATTCATAAACAAAAATATTTACATGGAAAGTCGATACTGTCTTGACAACATATCTGGCCATTTTTCAAACAACATGAAGAGTTTATTTCCTAAAAGAGATCCATTTTTTTTTAAATCATGTTTTCATTGTGTTTTATTGTGTTAGTTTGCTGGGGTTTTTTGAGATATTATGGCTTAAATCAAAACAAACCAACTGCAGTTTTATTGATATTACTTGGATGCACAGTCAAAAAAAAAGACATTTTAGTTATCTCTTTTTGAAAATAAACTCAACTCAACTTTATTTATATAGCGCTTTTTACAATTTTCATTGTTACAAAGCAGCTGTAGATGAGACATATTGACTATAAGCAAAACTATTAAAGTTGTACCTGCAAAAACAAGAAAAAGTTGAAAACACAGCAGACAGACATACCCACATACAAAACACTCCACACACACAATATGCACACGTACTAACACACATACAGACACACACGGACGCACACACACACGTACACAGACAAGTACGCACACACACACACACTCAGTGAGAGCACACATTTAAGATAAAGGAGAGAGAAGCACAGGTCAAATATAACAAGACTATAAATTCCTGTATGCAATATTAATTAAGTAAAACTATAAAATTCTAAAAACTCTTCATACGTGACTCGCTAATGAGAACTTCATTATGTTTCACTGACCCTGACTGGGGCGTTGTTTTCAGCTTCTGTGTAGAAGAGTTGCTGGTCCTGTTTTAATCATTTTAATTCTTAGAATTTCAAATGACTAAACAGCTGTAAAGCGCCAAAAAAAAGAAAATACTTTGAAGTGTTGAACTCCAAAGAAATCTTAGTTTTACCCACTAATGTCAACTAATGGTACTGGACATTAAATGGCACTAAACAGGTTGTTCTCAGCAGGACAAGGAACCCGCAAAGAATGCTATCTTCCACTTCCCTCTAATTACTTTTACTCTACTTTTTGAGCTTGTCCACTTTCAACCACTTCCAGAGGCATTCGACTGGATTGTGTTTTCATGTGATCGAATGCGTTCAAGCAACCACAGAAGCCCGCCTACTGATAATGCGCACTGGCCAGAATGGATTTAAACTTTACCGGCTAAGACCTAAAAGGTTGGTTTAAAGACACAAAACGCATCAAACACAGTGTCTTTCGCCATTCCAGATTTCTAACACACACTTGCAGTGTTCAGCGCGGTCTCGCAGCTGTCAAAGCAGAAATTAAAAACGCTGCTTTCGGTATGTTTTTCTGTCATCTCCGGTCGCGTGCAAATTCATGCACTTATTTCGTCCATTCGATCGAAAGATCAGATAATGTATTTACTCGCCCATGAACCCTCCCATCGAAGAAAAGTGGTTGAAAGTGGACAAAAGAGACGGATTAAAACACCAGGTGTAAACGGCCATGTGTCTCATTCGTCCACTTGTGATCCGATCGACCAAAACGCATGTTAATATATATATATAAACAGGGCCTTTGGTCTTTCTGGCTTTCTTGTGATTATTTCAATCTTTTACATGGCCTGGCTCATATTTCAAGGTTATATTTTTACAGAATGCTCTTTACGTAATGTCAGTTGATTTGTATGTAGAAAACATAAATCACAAAATAACATGTTAGCTAGGTTGTCACAGGCGAGGTCGCACATATCAAAATTCACATTTCACAACCTTGGAATTATAGGGTTTTATTTACATTCTGAGCAGTTTTGAGATATTGAGCTTCAACGTTTTTGCATTCCCAGTCAACCTTTTTGTTTTCCAGAAAAGTCCTAAAATATACACAACTAAAAAAAATCGCATAATGTTCTCACAAAAAAGAATATGTGAAAAACTCAGATAAAATCATATAATTCCAATGGCGCATGAAATCTGGCTTCCATAGCTAAACACACTTGTGCTTACATACTTGTTTTTAGACGATGCGTCATATGTACTGTAGAGGCTATACCTATCAAATATAAACGGATTTGTTACAGATATTTTGTTACTCATTTTGTTGAATGTTTATGACGTTTATGAAATGCAGTTTGGCTCAGACACTTACAATGGATTTTGGGGGAATTTTTGAGGTGTGTTTTGGATAATTACTACATTTAGAAAACAAACACAGCTGGGGGTGAGAATGTGTAGAACGTTGTGAGGCCATTTGCTTTCTGCCGAAATTTCCAAAGCTTTCCACATTGGCCAACTCACACATTATTCTTTTATGTGCCCACTGGCCAAATTTGATTTCAAGGTGCACAGTCTATAAAAGTCCTCTTCGTCCTATTAGATGTAATTGGGCCCTTTAGTGCAAATACACACCCTGCATTAACAGACATAAACCTTACTTGCATGGAGGTCATCTAGGAACAGCTGGTCTCAGCCGCTCTGTCCCCCCCTCTTCTCTGCCCTTCTCTAGGACAAGGAGATGAACCTGGAACAGGTGCATCGGCGTATGAACAGTCTTATGGACGAGGACATGGCACACAAGCAGATCCCCGCGCCGTCTATCGAGATCTCTGCCCTGGACATCGGCAGCATGCAACCCAGCCAGCAGCGGGAAGCTGTGCGAGACTACCCGGGCAAGGGCCTGTCTGTGAGCACATTCATCCCGGATCAAGCTCATGGGGTGGGCCGGACACTGGCCCAGGGTCCTGGCAGCACCCTCCCCCTTCCTCTCAGCAGCTCCACCTTGCCCTCCATCCAATGCAAACACAGGGCTCCCAACGGGGGCCTATTCCGACAGAGTCCCGCCAAGATGCCAATGTCCTACCAGTCGGTACCAGGAGGACCCATCCCAGAAGCTATTGATCCCACCCACAGTACGTCCATCTAAAGCACTTGGGCAGCCTCGTACTTGCTTTTTTTGAAAAAGAGACCATGTAAGCTGAGGTGCGGTTGGGGCTTGGGAGACCGGATGGCAGTTGGATTAAAATGTGTAAAAAGAGTTTAAAAAACGTGTGTAGAGATTTTTATTACGAAAAAAAAGCAAAAACAAAAAAACATTTTTCTTGTACATATTTGTAAATACTGAAAGAGCAAAGTAAGTAAACGTGTATTTTGAATATTCTCAATTTTTGAAGTTGAGTTACAAAAACAAATGAAAAACAAAAAAGGACATATATAAAAATAATTCAACGACGACTGTTTGAATGGCTTTGTGAATTTTGTTCTCTATGGGTAAACACTCAAATTCATTGTGATTGTTTTCTAAGTGCCGAAATAAAAGATGTCTCTCCACGTTTTGTTACTAGATGATCGATCACACACGGCTGTAGAAATCCAAAAGCTATTAAGTATGCACCCGTTTTACAGCATAAACATCCAACATTCTTCAGTAACTGCTGTGGCTATTTCAATGCTTTGCCAGTGATTTTCCATTTTTATTGATGAAGATTGATGAAGATAGTGCTGAGTTGATGATGGTTTAATAACCAGAGAAAAGTAAGCCAGTCAATATTGTGCGACTTTGTCGCAGGCAAACAACAACATCTCAATCAAAGCAACAACACTGAACCACTTTTTTTCTTAAATGATCTTTTTTTATCTGGTGACGCCATCAATCCGTGAGCACAACCAGCCCAGAGAGAACAGTTCTATTTGAAACGTACAGAAACGACATCGCTTTCATTTGCCGAGCATCAAAGAGATTTTTAACCGATTCAATCTGATGAATTTGTACAGTTTGTGAAAGAGCTGTAATAAAGAGTCAAAGAGTTGTTTCCCTGGCATTGATATATCATTTCAATTTTACTGTTTTACTGTATTACACTCGCTTCACACGGAGTACATAGACAATAAAGAACTTGTACATGAAAAGATTTTCATAAATGACATGTTGTGATATCTTTTTTTCTAATGAAAACACGAGTGATGAAGTCCTAAACGCTTCAATGACTGGACTAACATCACACAAAGGCCATTTTGAATAATCCAAACACATATATTCAAATATATTCTACTCTACATTTGAACTTGTTGTTTTTTTGACATGTCTTGAATTTTTTTCAGTTTTGAATCTGTTTGTTGTGACCTAATCCAGAACAACCTTACAGCTACCTGTGTGTGTTTTCCTGTTAAACTATTTAACGTTTGCCAAATCCCAAAACGAAGACATGTATCAGTGTGGAGAACCTCGACCAGTTTTCAATGAGATTTCACCCTGCACATGCTTGTCACTCACTCTTTAAGCTTGTAATCCTGTATATTTTGTACAAGTCCAAGTAGTTACTGATGTGAACCAAAGTGATATATTACACTGTGTAACACAACCTGTGGCTTTGAGATGCCGACAGCGGATGGTAAGGATATCCTAATCCGTAATTTGTAGGGTTGTGTCTTCACTGCCTTACACTCTTGCCCCTTTGATTTCAATGAAAAATGTCCAATAGCCCACGAAATATAACGTACCATAGCATAGTCTGTAACATTACATATAAGAGAGACTCTTATTTTATTTTATTTATGAATATGCTGCTTGGAGTTTCTTAATCTTTAATAAAGAAACATGGTTTACATGATTCGATTGATGCTTGAGTAATTTTGTGATTGTAACTTAAAAAAATATTGATTTCCACTGATGCCAGTAAGAGACGATTGATGTGACATGATGTGTTTGTACAAGTCCTTGACATTAAATGTAATTTGGATTAATTGGATAATTGGTGGGTAGCACCAAATCTTGTCAGGTCCATTCCCACCCTTTGATGCTTTATCCCTCAAGTATATACATTGTTTCTGGAATAGTTCTTTAATAGCACTACACCAGGGACGTATGGGACACCCTGGACCATGCCTGCTGAGGAAGAGGAGAACATTCTCTCAAGAATTGATTTGTGTTATTTTGCTACACATATTTATTCATAACGTTCTAAGTCTGGTGCATAACCCCCATAGATTCATTGAATGCTGTATAGCTTTGTTGCCATTTGTGTGTTTTCTTTTTTTGGGAACTTTTTATTTTAAGGCTCATTTTGAAAAAAAGAGTACATTTCGATGAAGTGGGCATTCTATGACGTGCTATTTATATTTGCCAATGGTGAAGAAGAGTTTTTAATGTGTATATGTGCACTTTAGGTTAAAACACGTTTTTTATTTCAATGATTATATGCCAGGAAAGTTTTAATCATTGATGCAAGATGATCAGCAAAACCAAAAATAAGGCAAAATGAAATTTAGGACCAACTGGAGATTGGGTAATTTATTATATGCACGCTGACCTTTCTGACGTGAGATATTTATAAAGTTTATCTTCAGTGACACAGTGTCAGAGATTTACAGTAAAGATACTCGGAAGTAGTTGGACAGGTAACAGCACAATGGCAGCAAACTTTGCCATATGAGAAAACATCTCCATAATGATGATCTCACATGTCAGGGGCTCTAGTGGTGCCAACGTGTTAGTGAAATTCACAAAAAAACATTGTAAAAGACTTTCCTGTGAACACTAATTGCCTTTGAGGCAGGTTGACAATGAGAGAACTCAAGAGAAGATATCACGCTGTCAGGCTTTAGAATGTCTCTCATTCCACATACAGCATGCGCTCTTCTCACCAGACCCATGCATTCACCTGATTCCATTCATTACAATAGAGAGCTGATGTGGTGAACAGTTTGCGATAAATCCCCATAATTCTGCTTGTTTTATTTATAGGTCATTCTCAGGAAACTGTGCCATTTGTTCTAGAAAACTTTGGATTTGACCACGTTTATACACATTTTTAAGGGTGAGTATATAAGCTCTTCGTCACAGTTGTACAGGTATTTCTAATGCTAAATATAAGTATTGTTGTTTTCCATTAATTTTCGAATTTGCAGTTTCACAAGAAAAGCACTTTAGTTTTTATGCAGATGCCGAGTTACAGTTATTCCCTTGCAGTCCTTAATATAAAACATTTTTGAATGTTATGCATAATTAATTTCTTTTGAGAGAAGCTGAATGTGCCGGCTCAAAAACATGAATAAGTATGATTTAATTATTCTCCCTAAATGTGCAAGTTATAATTAATATTTTATATTACAATACATTTTGGTATACTTGTATTTAATGTGATTTTAAGAAAACTGTACAGGCAAAAACATTTCAGCTGTGTTATAGTTAACTTCTTTAATCATTTACTTACCCTTATGCATCCAACTGGTACATGTCTTTCTTTCATCGTGTAAATTCAAATGTATACGACGAATGTACACGGTATAAAAACCAACAATAGGATTTACTTATTTTTTGGGTTTAAATTACGCGTTTTGCACTTTTACTTTTTTGTATTTTTTTATTAAACGCAGTTTTCTAAGTAAATGTTACTTAGTTTTTGTGTCCAGTTTTCGCACACAGTTTTTAAGGAAATCTTACTAGTTGTTGTTTTTACAGTGTAGCTACTTGTCAGGTCAGAGTGGCACCTGCGAAAAAAATTAACTTTAAGCTCTAAAAATAATTTATAAATAAATACATTTACAGTATTACATGGCACGTTGGAATGCTTGATTCTGATTGGCCAGTCACGACATTTGCAGGTTCCTTATTCCCAGATAACAACCTCTCAAAATTAATGTAGCCAAATAATTGTGGCCAATCATTTAGACAGTTTTTTTTTTACAAATTAAATATGTCTTTTAATAACATTTACAAATGATTTAACCAAATTACCTGTGACATTTGAAAGTTGTTTCTTACCTTAAAAAGTAAACAGCTTTTCGTCACGGAAGGTCTGCATTCTGTAAAAATGAGCTAATAAGATACTTCAAATTCACATTTTATGTCCATTTTTTTCTCATGTGGCAAGTAACTGTGTAAGCGGGATAAAGTACAAGCAGCCGGCTGTAATCAAGAAATAATTTCTGCGATAACAACAGGCTGCCTGTACATTATCCCTTACAAGAACATACAACTTGTGTGCTATATATTTGCAGCCATTTTAGTTTTCTGAACAAAAGCCTTCAAGAAGTGTATTGTCCCTTCCTGACAGACACGGCCAAGTCCCAGACATGGCATGAACCAATAACAACATATGATTTTAGACAACATGATTGTGAGTAACAATTCCTTTAAGAGCTGGAGGGCATAAATAAAGACAGAAAGGGTGAACCTGAACATTTTAATCTAATATGTTCCATTATTGCGGGTGCTCATGCACCTGTACAGCCCCAATCTGCAACCAGCTAGCATGTAGCATGGGCTGCACGACATCCTTATCTCTAGCAGGGAGCTGACCTTGAGAAGTAATTTGGTGGATCAATATTTGTCTGGATTTGAGACAGAAGAAAGCAGGAGCTGGAATGGCTGTTTTTAAAGATTTGTGGAGAGCCACATGCATACAGCATCACGCCACATGTGTTTCTGCTTCTAGTGCTGAATACTAAAGAAAGAGACATATGCACATTTACATGCAAGGCGTTGATGAGCAGTCTGGCGTCTTCCAGCACCTCTCTATGTTAATGTCAAATTCATGCAATATGCAATATGAATCGAGGGGAAACACAGATGCAGACATACAATGGGCTGGATAGCATCCGAAGCCAAGTGCTGATTTTGTAGGTTATTTGGCTTACATACATTTTCCATCAGCTTGTAAAATTAATAAATAAATACAATACCTGAACAAATCTTTCTAAATTAAAGTCTAAACTGAATCTAAACGCCAATTTTTGCTCTCCTATTGGCGAGTTAAGTAATTGAATTCACTCTCAAAACCCTAAATATACCTTAAAAATGTAAGTTGACATTTAGAAAATGTGTTTGAATCCACAAACTAAGTAAGTTGGAGCTAGCGTCATTGATAAATGTGAAGTATAATTATTTAGAAAGATATAAAATGTGTTAGAGTGACTCCTAAGAATTCATTTTGCTGCCTTGCAATAGCGTGCTATGGTAGAACTTATCAAATGTACTATAAGTGCATCATTCTCTAAGTGCATACTAAAGTCTGTTCACACATTTGCACGCTCTTTAGCAACATAACTTCCATCTAAGGTTAAGTAAATGTGGCCATGTACGGAAATTTAGTAGACATTTGAAAGAATGTTTTAGGACAGGATGCCTAGTTTAAAAGCAGTCGTTTACATCCAAAACCTATAAATTCAAAACTATGCACGTTTGTGCAGTATTAATCACCCTGACAGAGCTGATGTATGGACCTCGTCATAAAGGCCAAGTGTGCACGGCTGGAATGATGTAAAGACTGTCATTAATTATCATTCACTGTGGCCTCATGGAACACAGATCCGTCATCGGTCTGCCTGTTCTACGGACTCCATTCTGGGGGAAAAATCCAGCTCATGCTTATGTTTCACTTGGCTACTTAACTTTTGTTAATGGTTAAATTCCATTTATCCGCTAATCGCTCTCTGTGTCTGGATGCGTGCACATTTGACCATAGACAATTTCCTGAGACAGCCTTGTGAATAACTTGCTGCCAATTATTAATGAAATCAGCTGATGGATCAGCCTCGCCACTGCTCGTTCTTTTGCCATTACAATGGCGCTGTCATTTAGCTAATTTACTGAAAACTTTGCAATTGTCACTAAATCAGGGTTGTGACCCTTACGATGACTGGGGGTCAACACGAAATCGAAACAAATCTTATTTCGTTATTTCAGGGATACAATCACAATCACATCAGACATGTGGTATTAACTCGGCAATTCTCTCAGTTTCTCTAATGAGCTAAACGAATACGGACACATATTTGGGAGGGCAAGTGAAACATTAAACTGTGCTGACAAATTACTAATAAAAGCAAAACCTTTCTTGTGATATTAACACACAGTGTGCGTTACGAATTGCTCCGAGACTTGAAGGGTTTTGGATCTAAATGCAGTTTTAACAGACAAGAGTTCACGAAACGGGCAAAGATCAGGGCGGGCAGCAAACATTCATAGACGAAATCACAGGCAATAGTCAGGGCAGACAGCAGAGGTTCGGAAAACAAAAATACAATCCAAAGGCCATACACGATAATCCATTTACATTTAGTCATTTAGCAGACGCTTTTATCCAAAGCGACTTACAGATGAGGGAAACAATGGAAGCAATTGGAACAACATAAGGACAACAAAAAGCATGCGTGCAATAAAAGAAAACTGGTCTCATATAGCCTATCACAGTATACAGAGCTAAGTTTTTTTTTTTTTTAAGAGTAGAAAAGAGATAGAAGTCAGCACTGATCAGTCAGGTGTTGACGGAAGAGATGTGTTTTCAGACGATTCTTAAAGAAGGCACTAGGATCCAACACTAAGAATGCTCAGAAATGTAGGGTGTAACACTAACAAGACTTCGCAATGACTGAATGTGACAACAGGGTATAAAACACAGAGTGAAACAGGTTAACAAGACACAGGTGATCGTGATCAACATAATGAGACCAACAATGGATTATGGGAAGTGTAGTGTGAAATGGCAGTCCGGGTGATGAGGAGAGTGCCCTCCCGTGGAGCATAAGGGTACTCCGGCTGGTGACTGACTGTATGTGACTGGTGCACAAATTACTGAAGTCAAGAGTATAGAGCTTTTCTTATAATATGTGGAACCATATATGTGATCCAAAACTCAGTAATGAGGTTTCTTTTTGTTATTAGTGTGCATATTAAGAATGTGTCTATGTAAACTCACGTGTTTCCTTATAATGTACGGCTAATGGGCTTCAAAAAGAACACACATCATTCCCTATACACATTAGAATTTAGGAGAAACATCTCATACTCAATTTTTGTATTGTTAGTACAACTCTAGTGGGCAAAGTACACTGACCAAAATTATAAACGCAACACTTTTGTTTTTGCCCCCATTTTTCATGAGTTGAACTCAAAGACTTGTTCTATGTACACAAAAGGCCTATTTCTCTCAAATATTGTTCACAAATCTGTCTAAATCTGTGTTAGTGAGCACTTCTCCTTTGTGAGATAATCCATCCACCTCACAGGTGTGGCATATCAAGATGCTGATTAGACAGCATGATTATTGCACAGGTGCGCCTTAGGCTGGCCACAATAAAAGGCCACTCTAAAAAGTGCAGTTTTATCACACAGCACAATGCCACAAATGTCGCAAGTTTTGAGGGAGTGTGCGTAATTATGATATGCTAGAAAACAAAGCTATTAAATTGCTGCAAATTTAAATATGCAAATTTTCAGTGTTTTTCACAGTTCTTCCATTTTATTTATTTGACTCGAAGATTTTTGTATTTGAATTACTTGAGTTACGAGAGGAATCGTTCCAGCCGTACTGCACACTATACAAACTTGGGCATAAGCTAGACTGTGATGCCAATGAGAACTTTAAGAATCAATGTAAATTTATCCTCAAGACATTTATAACATAAGGAGTAGGTTGATATACACTTACCACATATTCTTTGACAAGTATCTCAGGTATTTGTTGAGGTAGACACATATGCACTTCAGGATCAATCAAGCTTAACAATTTCTGCAAAAAAAAAACATGAAATTAGTTACAACTTAAGGCTACATTTTAAAGCATGTTGTTAATTGTCATAATAATTTCTCTCCACTGACAGTCTATGTAGATACCACTTTGACCCTTAAAAGTTGAGGAGATTGTAAAGCTATTTTATATTAATTAAGCAGATTAGTCAATATTTTTCTACAAAATTCCCAAGTTTTGAGATGAACAAACCATGCTCTTATATAGTACAACGTTTTTTTTTTTCCATATTGTGAAAGTCATTGTGGTCCCAAAACTGTTACTATCATATTTCAGAATATATTTTAGTGGGTTACGTCACTTCTTGACCCACCCATTAATACTGGTCAATGAGGAAAAGGTTTAGTTTATGAGCACCTAGTGGCCTAGACAAAAATTTCAAAGACAATACATTGAAATTAGTGTAATACATTATAAACATCACTAACACATTTACATATGCTAAAAACAGACGCATTTAATAAAATCTAACTTGCCTTCCAATCAGGTCACGATCCAAGCCACTCCAATGCAAGATGGCGAAAAGAATGTTACTTTTTTGCCGTTGATCTATCATAGACTTGAAATGTGCAGTACCGCCACCTACCGTCTGGAGTATGGATTGGCTTTATTTCCGCTTAAATTTTATGCAAAAAAAACTCATACAATTTAACAAATTGGATCTGGCTTGTTGTGCAGCTAGTAATATTTAAACCATAAACATACTATTTATTTGAATAAATCTAATAGTTTTCACAATTAACAGATTTATATTGATTCTAAGCAATCTGACTACATACATTTTGAAAAAATGATTATTTAAATAAAATCAAAAGGATAGAAATACTTAATTACAAACTCTTCCATGATTCATTTTTATCAAAAGAGTCATTCAGATGCCTCAGTTAAAAGAGAAAGCAACCTTGGAAAAAAATACACATTTCATAACGCATTTAAAGCAAAGTAGTGAAGGAACGTCACGCAGCGTAACAAAGTAAAAGAACAGTTATTTCATTAGAAATATACTCGAGTAGGAGTAAAAGTGCCCAAAGTTCGGTTCTTTTCTGCGATCCGGATCATTCGGACAGTTCGTTTCAATGAAATGGTTCAAAAGACCGGTTCACTGATTCTTTTTGATGTAATGTGTCAGGTCTATCATCCTGGCCAGCTGGGATGAAAATGTACTCAGCACATTCAAATTTCTAAATTAATCATAACTTCTGTCAGGATCTGACAGGTTTCTTACATTTAAGTTTTGCAACTAAAGCATCCAAATACAGGCA
The DNA here is from genome assembly GCF_024868665.1 of Triplophysa rosa. Taxonomy (NCBI): domain Eukaryota; kingdom Metazoa; phylum Chordata; class Actinopteri; order Cypriniformes; family Nemacheilidae; genus Triplophysa; species Triplophysa rosa. The sequence continues at coordinate 21,816,059 of NC_079907.1, read as the reverse complement.
TGGTGATGTGCAAACTATGATTTTTTACAAGTCTTAAAGTTATAAAATTATTCTTCATCAGCGTATTACAGTAACAATATGATTTATTTGTAACGAACGCTGCGCCGCTGCAGGCCACGCCCCCCGCATCAGCACTCTCTCCCAGATACTCCCTCTCTCATTCCCCCGGACTTTTAACCCCACGGTCATCACCCCTGGACTCTATTTATACTCACCTTTGTTTGATGTTCTTTGTCAAGTCTAGTTGTTGTTTTGACTCGGTCACTAGTTCAGACCAATTCTATCATATTATTTAATTCAAGGATGGGAAATAAAATGAATCCGATATTATAATTTACACACTTTTTGCTTTGTATTATAAATTCAGTGACATATTATAGCTTCAGAAAATGTATTTGGCCTATTTTAATAAAAATAATAATCCATCAGTCACAGGAAATGTAAGAAAAATGTGTATCTATAAACAGCTGTAACGGTCTGTTGTGTGATTAAACACTCTATTCTTCAGGTTCTTACAAGTGCATGGTTTAGGCATGAAAATGTGTCCTTGTGTTTTCCGTGTGAAGTTGCCCCTTAAGAATTTAATTTCAAATGTAATAAAATTTGAAACAGAAATGCTTATTAGTCCCATCAGTTTAAACGTGCCCTTTCATCATAGTGTATGTCCACATTGTGTGGCTAAACAAGCTTTTGTTCAAAATGAAAGGATGTAATGGTTTAAAGGGAACACAAGCTGTTCTGACAATTGATCATTAGTGGGATGCTGCCATGAGAATCATAATCGGGGAATAGTAATTATCCCGACGCATTCATGCACAGCATTGAGAACATACACTCATTCATTACAGCCATGCAAAAATGAGATATGGCACAGAAAATCAATCAATATGACACATGGATAAACGATGAGGCCAAATATATTGATTGATCTACTGCATCCAAGGAATGTGTGGGGAGGAAAATGCAGGGCAATACATTGTTAGACATATTATTAAAATATTTCTTTCTGTATGAATATGAAACCTACACCTTCTGTTTACAGTAATGAATAGTAACTTCCAACCATGCAGAGTATAAACGGCAACCTTAAATGATGTCACAGATAAAGGCGTGTTCCAGGGGCTTTTTTGGTCCAAGGCCCATTTTTTTGTTTGTTTCAAAATTCTCATGACTTCACACCCCCACCAATCAACATAATAGAACTGAGCATGCTTTCATACAACTTCATACACAGTATATAATCCGAAAATATAAATATTAATTGAATCATTTAAAAGTAGACACTTCAAGCTTTCTTTAGACATATATCAGTCTGGGCTGTCTGTCAGCAAATTTTACAGAGTTTTGACTATAGGATACCTTTTTATTTGATTGATTTTAGAATTTTTGGTCACAAAAAATCATGCAAGGCAAGTTTATTTATATAGCACATTTCATACACAAGGGCAATTCAAAGTGCTTTACATAAAATGATTGACCTAGAGAAATAAGACGTATCTTTATAATGCAAATGATTTAAGATGACAAATACAACTTTAGATTTTAAGAAACAATAAAACTTCAATAAAATTAATTAAAAATGTGAGTGTATATATAAAAAGAATAAGAGCAAAAGAAAAAGAAATTAGAAATAGAAGTGCAGTTGATGTAAACCAGCACAGTGCTCAGGTTGTAAATGCACAGCTAAACAAGCGTGTTTTTAATCTGGATTTAAAAGTAGCTACTGTTGGATGAACGTCTGATGTCTTCTGGAAGCAGATTCCAGCTACGGGTGGTGTAATGGCTAAACGCTGACTCACCTTGTTTTGAGTGAACCCTTGTTATCTCTAACTGACTTGATCCTAATGATCTGAGAAGTCTGTTTGGTTTATATTCAATAAGCATATCTGAAATGTATTTAGGTCCTAGACCATTGAGTGATTTATAGACAATTAATAATACTTTGAAGTTGATTCTGAAAGTAACTGGTAACCAGTGTAAGGACCTGAGGATTGGAGTGATATGCTCAGATTGTTTGGTTCTGGTCAGGATCCTGGCAGCAGCGTTCTGCATGAGCTGCAGCTGTCTGATGGTCTTCTTGGGAAGACCTGTAAGGAGTCCATTACAGTAATCCACCCTGCTGGTGATGAAATCATCAACTAGTTTCTCTAAATCTTGGTTTGAGACAAAACTTCTGATTCTGGCTATGTTTCTGAGATGGTAGTACGCTGATTTGCTTATTGCTTTGACATGACTGCTGAAACTAAGGTCAGACTCTAAAATGACATCAAGATTGTTTACCTTACTTTGTGTCTTTAGACCTCTCAAGTCAAAGGTATGTGTTTACCTTGTTAGTTTCATCCTTGTTACCAAATACAATGACTTCAGTTTTGTCTTCATTTAACTGAAGGACGTTTTGACACATCCAGCTGTTAATTTCCTCAATGCACTGGCAAAGAGAGTCAATAGGCCTGTAGTCATTGGGTGAGAGGGCTAGGTAGATCTGAGTGTCATCTGCATAGCTGTGGTAGGCAATTTGGTACTTTTTCATTATTTGCATATACAAATTGAAGAGGAGCGGAGCGAGAATCGAGCCCTGTGGAACACCACAAGTCATGGGTGTCCAGTCAGATTTATGGTTGCCTATGTTCACATTTAACCTCTCCCTTTAAGGTATGACCCGAACCATTTAAGTACCAACCCAGAAAGCCCTACCCAGTTTTCCAGCCTATGTAGGAGAATGGTGTGATCTACCGTGTCAAAGGCAGCACTGAGATCTAGTAATACCAGAACTGATATTTTGCCTGAATCAGAATTCAGTCGAATATCATGTATTATCTTTATGAGCACTGTCTCTGTGCTGTGATGCTGACGGAAACCAGACTGATTACAGGTAGCCATTTGAGTTCAAGAATTTGGTCAGCTGATCAAATCAGCTTTCAATGATCTTGCCTATAAAAGGAAGATTTGATATTGGTCTGTAGTTAGACAGTAAGGTTTTGTCTAGATTGCTCTTTTTTAGTAGAGGTTTGACAACTGCAGTTTTTAGGGACTCTGGGAAAGTTCCTGAAAGCAGTGAGGTGTTTACTATTTTTTAGCAGATCTGCTTCCAAACAGTTAAACACTCTTTTGAAAAAGGATGTGGGAAGTGTGTCAAGGCTGCAAGTTGACGCTTTAAGATTGTACCGTTTCCTCCAAGGTTTTGTGATCAATTGTCTGAAATTCAGACAGAATTACTAATTTCTGATGTTGTTGTACTAAAGTCAGACTGACCTGACTGCCGCATGGAGCTTTGTTGATTTCCATTCTGATATTATTGATCTTCTCAAGGAAAAAAGTTGCAAACTCATTACATTTGTCATCAGACAGCATTTCCCTGGGAACTTGACTCGGGGAATTTGTTAGTCTCTCTACAGTTGCAAAAAGAGTGCGAGTGTTATTTATGTTGCAGTTTATAATGTTAGAGAAAAAGTTCTGTCTAGCTTTGCCTAAGTCAACATTGAAGGCATGCAGACTGTCTTTATAGATGTTATACTGAACTTCAAGCCTTGTTTTTCGCCACATACGCTCAGCTTTTCTGCATGTTCTTTTCATGCTTTGTACTGCTGGTGTGTTTCTCCAGGGTGCTTTACGCGTGCCAGTTATCGCCTTGACCGTTACTGGAGCAATGGCATCCATAGCATTTTTAACTTTTGCATTAAAGCTATCGAGGAGAACATCCGTAGAGTCAAAAACATCGCATTCATAAATAGCTCACTGGTGTTCTCATTTATGAATCTCTTTTTTACAGAGACGGGATTATCTTCAGTGGCACGACTGATTGATATATCAAAGAAAATACAGAAATGATCAGACAGTGCCACATCTCTAATAATAGTGGATAAAATGTCTAGAGCTGTCAAACGATTAATCGCGATTAATCGCATCCAGAACAAAAGTTCGTTTTTACATAATATTTATCTATGTACTGTGCAAAATAACTTTGTATTTATAAATACAAACACATACATATGTTTTTTGTTTTTTACCCCTGTCATTCTCAGAGTGACGTCTAATAGGCCGAAGATTAGATAGGTTTGCCATACGACTGGAAAGGGCCTTAGTTTTTCGCTTACTTATCAGTACAGATATACATATATTTAGTCCACCTCCAGCAGATGGGGGTTGGTGTGATCCCTGGTGTTGCCGGAGAGCTCTTTCAGAGGTAACGGGTTGGCGAGGTTGACCCAGAGGCTTTGGTGGTTGTGGGGCCTGTCGTTTTTTTAGTTGAAACTTGTGGACTCGCAACAATAGAGTGGGAGAGTTTTGTTCCAGCAAACACTAGTTCCTCCGTTTTCTCTGAGAAGCTCAGAAGAGATGATGTCGGAGAGAGGGAGAGAGTGTGTAGTGAGAGGGACTGTGAGTCTGGTGTTTCTGGAGGCTGAAGTATGTTGTTTTGGCTCTCCCAGTTGTTATCCACAGAAACGTCCTTGGGTGTTGAGTCTGCGTCATCGTCCAACTGATGTGATGTCACTGGGCAGGGTACAGCCTGAGTGGTGTTATCCAAATGTCCATCCGACTGCTGAGGTGGGTCACTGAGGCCAGGTGTATGTGTGCCATTCAGGAGTGGGCTGGCACACTCTGCTGATGGGTGAAGGAGGGAGAAGAAGATATTGTCCTTTAGCACTCTTGAACCAAGTTTGTTTGGGTGGAGGCCATCTGTTGTAAAAAGTTGTCTTTGACTCCAAAAGAGATTAAAGTTTTCAATGAAGTTCAGTCCTCTCATGTTGCAGGTTTTTTGCAGCCATGTATTCAGACTGATTAGCCGAGAGAACATATTTGTTCCCCGAGCTGGGAGAGGTCCACTGATGAATGACTGAACTTTCAGCTTTCCAAGCGTTTCAAAGAGTTCATTAAAATCCCTTTTAAGGAGCTCTGACTGCTCTTTTCGAATATCATTTTTCCCCACATGTATGACAATCCGATTTACAGACTTATGTTGTGTCAGGATGTTGGACAGTTGCTTGCTTACATCAGCAATCATTGCTTGAGGGAAATAGTATGGCAGCTAATTATGCTGTATGGCCTGTAAGGTCATGGTTTGGGTTTAATTATCTTTAAAACATATTAAAACTCAGTTTGGACTCATAATCGCCAGTTCTTTGCCATGGTTTCATTAATTGGCATATGAAATTAAAGAAATGCGCAAAAACAGGCGAAAGATGAAGCGCCTTTCAATTCAGCAGGTGTTCTTGGAAACAGACTGAGCCAGGGACCGACTTTCACCTTATCATGTAAATACAGTATGTTTGTTCGACCTCAATTTAAAAGATGTAAACAGGACAAACAACTGGAGTGTTTTCATGTTCTTTAAGTTGTTATGGACTGTCCGCTTTATTTAGTGAATTTTTCCGTTCTGTGTGAGGTAAAAAGCTTAGCATCATGACTAAAAGAAAAAGCTGAACATTGGGTTGCGTGTAAACCTTTATTAAATTGTTGTAAATTTGTACAATTTTATTGTTTTAGGACATTTTAAATACTAAAATGAAATAAAATATTACATTTAATTTAAATGAACTAAAATTTTATAGAATTTGAAAAATAAAATTGAATTTGGGAAAATATGTATTGCAATTTTTATAAATAACTTCAACACCTTGCTTGTCATTTCTGTGTCTGCTACTGGCATGGAGAAAAAACATGCAACATTTGAGGTAAAATAAATTATCATTTCTACTTCAAATAGCTATTCTTAAAAATATACAGTACTATTTTCCAGATGTCTTAAAAGTTTTTATTTACAGTAATTTAATGTGCTGGTTTAAAAATGTGTCATTGACATTGAAATGATAGTAATTTATGCAATATGCTTAACCTGCAAAAAAATGACCCAATGTAGTGAAACAGCAGAACTGGCAATTAAGAGCCTGCGATGAAGCACGGAGCAGTGTTGCTGGCGCACCTGTGAAAACAGGAAAAGTTGCTGTATTTCTGTATGCTGTGCAAGTGTAGCTATTGATACGAGGTGAAATCGCATTGTTAAATAAAGAGGATAACACTGCATAAAGGAATCGAACTGTGAGTGAGGCGTGGAGGATCAGCAGGCTAGAGAAGGACATCGGAATCAAAACTCTTCTTTAAAAACGCTACCGGCTAACAGGTTAGCTGCGATACATACATTTAATCATACCACAGTAATTGTCATGTAAAATATTTTTACTGAAGTCAAATAAAGGAATAGCTCCCTAAAATACTGTATTTTTATTTGTTTCCATATATTGCAGAACAGCAAGAGCTATGAAATTTTATCAACTCCTTAGCATCAAAAACCTCAGCAGAAAAGAACAGCAAAAGGAAGAAGCCAAGAAATAAAAAACAAGGAAAACACAAACGTGCTACTTTGTTTTCATCAGTGTTATTTAAAATTAGTAAACGATTAGTTGCGATTAGTTGCAGTCATTGATTCATTATAAAAAACAGCTATGACCGCTGCACCCAAGGATAATTCGGGTTCTTTTCACAGTTGGCCAGCAAAGGGCAGGCTTATTATTTTACTTCATGAAAGTTCAATTGATCCATGGTTTTGTCGCAAGCACTTTGATTTTAGTACCCTTAAGCCATGACGTATTCACAATAGCTACAGCACAGCCTTTGTACCTTCTTGTAGTTAATACTAGTGAACATTTCATTTAAATAACGTATAGTAAATGTGTTTAAAATAAGTTGTCTCCACAATAAATTCTGCAGAGTGAAAGATATCGATTTGTGTAAATGTTTGTACATTGGACCCTGTAACTACATAGAACAAGGGGGTAAAAAGGCTCACTTAATTTTACTGCCCGCAGATGTTATACTTAACCTGTACCTACATAGAACAAGGGGGTAAAAAGTCTCATTTCATTTTATGGCCCGCAGAAGTTATACTTAACCTGTAACTACATAGAACAAGGGGGTAAAAAAGTCTCACATCTTTTTACGGCCCACAGATGTTATACTTAACCTGCAACTACATAGAACAAGGGGTATATTTACAGTAGGGGTGACCCCAAATAGTCGAAGATTCATGCTTCGATAGGAGGAGCCTGATTCGATTGCCAATCTAACAGTCGAATCTTCACAGAGGTGTTATGCAATGGGGATAATGCTATTTTGGTTATATGGGCAGTGGCGTAGCGGACGGGGATGCACTTTGCCGGCAATATTATTATTTATGATGTAAAGAAATGGGAAATTTTTAGGTTTGGGTACCGAAACCCGCGGAGCATATAAGCGAGAGGTCTGTCTATGACCCAGCGCAGGATCTCGTCTCTTCGCGTCTTCTGTGCTGTGAGACCGGTAACGGGAAGCAGCACGTTCCGCACGCACCCGCAGATGATTCGCAAATGAATGTGTACACCGTTTCCAAACATTTGTCACTTACTGAATGTTTGGGCATATAAATATGAATTAACACTTGTCTGTAAATGCACGTGGTTTATAGCTAGCACGGTGACAGTGCAGACTTTCAGAACTTGTCATTCTCAGCACTGAAAGCAAGCGTGCATGACAGGAGTACGGAGAAAGAGTTCGCAGGAAAAGAGGTGAAAGGGACTTTTAAGATAATTTATTGCATTACTCCTTTACATGCGGTATATAAAGTAACTTTATTGGTAGTTCATTGGTAATGAACGTGCTGTATTCCCATTTGTAAAAATTAATTCATTATTATCGAGTAGTTTTGAGGTGATATCTGGTCTAGTATTGTATGGCACAGCATTGTTACGTGGTGTTTAAGGAAAATGTGTCATGACAGAACCACGGGAGACCCAAGTGCGGGGGAAAAAACAGAGTCTTTATTTGTCACAGGTGAAGGCAAGGGAAAATATAAATACAGGTCGCGAACTTCTCCCTCCAGGGATGCAGAGAGACTGAACGGAGAGTCGAGGATGGGCTGCCGGTGCTGAGATGGGCGGAAGCGCCTGGTGGCCTCACTCGACTCAGAGTCCACGTAGCCTGGGAGGTGAGAAGCTGCGCCTGGAGATGTAGTCGGTTAGTTCTCTCAAGAAGACCGCTGACTGTGATGACCACTGACCGGAGCGCTGATGCAAACTGCTGGGGAAGACAGATCAGAAGGAGAAGCGAAAAGAACAAGGAAGGTGAATATAAATACAAGGAAGCAAGACTTGACTTTGACTAAGGTGGAATCTCTTCAGTGAGAAAACACAAAACGAGGAACTTCTTCAGGAGAGCCGCAGCAACCCCTGGGGCAGTCTGGGCAGACAAAATCTACAACGAACAGACACTGGACAACAAACACAGAGGGAATTATAAAGAGAACGTAACGAGGAGATCATAATCAGGTGTGGAGTAATTAAGGGAACGATGAAGTCTAACGAGTGAAGAGCCAACAGGCGTGTGAGCACGGAGTGGAAAAACACCAGTGCAAGAGAAGTCATACGAAAACACGAGGGTGGGGCAAATGACGCAGACACAAGCACTAGGCCGGCCGAAGCTCGGTGACAGCCATGTGCTCGACAAAAAACAAAACAATCCCCGTGCCAGGTGATGACCCGACCAAACCTTAACAAAAATGTCCATAAATTTTGCTATTTGTGGCTTGTGTTTTGAAAATTATGTTCCCCTGCATTTCAGACATTTTGCCTAAACACATTCATTTTGCACATTGTGACTTGATTCTGGCTTATTTCGTTTTATTTCTTATTTTTATTTATTATAAAGGTACAGTTGGGGACAAAAATATTAGCCCCCTTGGTAAATATGAGCAAAGAATGCTGTGAAAACAAATCTGTATCGTTTCTCCTTTTGATCTTTTATTTTAAAAAATGACAAAAATCCAATGTTTCATTGAAGTAAAACGATTTAAAGTAGGGGGAAATCACATTATGAAATAAATGTTTTTCTCTAATACACACTGGCCACAATTATTAGCCCTAGGGCTGCACGATAAATTATTGCGATACCACTAAATCCTATTGAAATCAAGCTGGCTGCGATATGCAATGTGTCGATTTTTTTTTATGCGTAGCTTGTCCGTGAAACACGGCTCTGGGATCAGTAGAAATGCTGGTCGATCTAAAAGCAGTGCGAGTTTGAGTCGCTTATAATGTGCATTTGAAAAAGCAACACCCGTCAAACATGATCATTATAAATATACTTTATTATCATAAAAATACCTGATGAGGCTTGAGTAACAGTGATAAAAAGATGTCAATAGGCATTTCCTATGGACGATTCTAGATGGTGTCATGGTCTTCTTCTGCAGTGCGTATTTGGAGTTTCCGCACGAGAGCGCCCTCTGGCTTTCGGATGCAGCAGCATTTTCCCATACTTCAATCAAAAGCTGTGCATAACTCACGTGACATTTATTGTCGGTTTATCGCGACAGCCCTAATTAGCCCCCCTTCATTTAATTCGTTTTGCTACCTTAATTTGCAAGAAAAACTGATCTGAGTCTTCTCTTATAATGTCCAATGAGGTTGAAGAATACATGACAGGTGATCTTAGATTATTCCTCCCTACAGAATTTATCCAGATGCTTCAAATGTTGGTGCTGCCTCTTCTTCAGTTCATCCCACTCATTTTCTATAGTGTTCAGGTCAGGGAATTGGAATGGCTATAGCAGGATCTTGATTTTGTGTTCAGTGAGTCATTTTTTTGTTGATTTGTATGTTTGTTTTGAACCAATGTGCTGATGGAAGATCTAACCACGACCCATTATAAGAATTCTAGCAGAGCAAGTCAGGTTTTTATTTTTTAATCTGTTGGTATTTAATATAATCCATGATGCCATGTATCTGTACAAGAACCTCTGGTATAAAATTAGGTCCAGAACAATGAAGTTTATATAATGAATTAAGTATATTTAAATGTGGACATGGGGTACTTTTTTATCCCTGTGTGCACCAAACGTATCTTGTGTTCTTGCTGCCAAAAAAACTCTGTTTCATTTCATATGGCCATAGACCCCAGTCCTGGTTGAAGTTCCAGTATGGCAAATTAATATGGTGGAGTTTATTTCTGCATGAGAGCAGAAGAATTTTTTTTAACAGTGTCCCAAACAACTTGTGGTGATGGAGGTGCAGTTTTCCTTTATTTTTATTCAATGCTTTCTGACCCCAAAATTAAACAAATTTCTGCAATTCTCCATCTGTGATCTTTGGAGAGTCTTTGGCCACTCAAATTCTTCTCCTCACTGCATTAAGACAATATAGACACACATTCTCTTTCAGGCAGATTTGCAACATCTCCAGTTGATTAAAACTTCTTGCTCATGTTGGAAATTAGAATTGTTATTGTTTTTATTTTGTTAACTATTTATTTAAAGCTTCTTTCTATTTTTCTTACAACATCATGTTTCTAGTCACCTTGGTGTGAAAAATGTAAAAATCAATGAAAATATACTTGAGAGATGTTTCACTCGTTAGAATTTCTGGGGGGGCTAATAATTGTGGCTTGAGTGTATTACAGAAAAACATTTATTTTATATTGTGATTTCCCCCCACTTTCAATTGTTTTATATCAATGAAGTATTGGATTTTTGTGAATTTTTTAAATAAAAGATCCAAAGGAGAAACAATGCAGATTTATTTTCACAGCATTCTTTGCTCATATTTACCAAGGGGGCTAATATTTTTGTCCCCAACCAGAGTCGGCGCCACGAGGGGGCACTATGGGGGCATGGCCCGGCCACTTCAGTCACTGTGCCCCCTCACTTTTTAAAATGATAAAAGACGAAATCATTAAAAAAACATTTGGAGAATGAATTTGGTTTATATTTATTAAAGAAACAACAAGAGCAGAGGGTAAAAAATAATTTATTTATTCGTTAACAGAACTCGCTCTTTAGTGTTGTTATATTGATGCGATTGTTTTGTTAGACATAAAGCTCTACTGGGGAACAGTCCCCTGTATACTTTTTCTGTCAATTTCACTTTAAAGCCTGCTTTTGACATTTTTCTATATATTTTTTTCTTTCATGTCTTTTAGTTCAGTTCAATTTATTAGCTTTGAAAAAGCTATGCGAAATATGAAATGCTGTCCTCGAAATGGACATTTAGAATTGTTAAACTTCAAAACGGCAGCGCGCACTGGATGAAAAGCTTTGTATCTACAACTCGCAGGTATTGCGCACCCATAGGCAGGATTTAACTAGATTTTTTATTGTGTTATAGTTAAAAATGTCTGGCTCTCAATGAAAAAGGCAGTGCGCGGCTGATGTGTGCGGACATGGATTTCTTCGCGCACTCGTTATGTGCAAATGTGCCGCTTTTACAAGTGTGATTTGGTTAGCCTACCACTTTGCATATAGATCAGGTTTTCTGCGATTATCTCTCATAAAAAAGTAAATTGTTAAAACTTAAACTTGAGAAGAAAACTGGGGCATGGCGGAGTGCCGCTTCTTAACACCAGAAGAGCCGCACACTGAAAAGAGAGCGAGACCTCAGCCTGTGCCGTGTCTCAACCTCGAATTGTCCTACCCTGTCAGATTTTCCTACCGCAGGGCAAAATTTAGGCTATAATCTAAACCACATCTACAAAATAAACAGGTAGGATGATTTTACAATGCAAAATACCCTGTCAGATAGTCCTACAAGTTTAAAATGAACATGATTAATTTACAGAGCAATACCCTATAATTGTACTACCAGTACAAAATAAATATGTAGGCCTAGAATGATTTAACAATGAAAATACACAAGCAGATTCCCGTAGCAGTATAAAATAAACATGTAAGATGATTTTATAGCACAAGAAAATGACGTAACATTGATGTGCGCATGCCTGGTAGGATAATCTGACGGGTAGAATGAAATTTCGGGACACCAGCCCATTCTAAACCCCTAAACCCTGGCCCCCCCACTAAACATAGCAGCCCCCTCACTTTGTGCACCCTGGCGCCGACTCTGTCCCTGACTGTATATTCTGTTCTCAACAAATTCTGTAAATTAATGTGTGATTGTTTTTTGGTGCATCAATGTTGCGCTGCACTTTGCGCTGTACCCTTGACCACCTGGTGTCATCCGCGTGTGCACACACGTGTGATTCGACTATCAGTCGACAAGACGTGACGAATCTGATTCGACTATGTAAATCCTTAGTCGGGGACACCCCTAATTTACAGAGTAATTACAGAGAAAAATGTTGCAATGGTTTTTGTTTGACTTGCCCTAAAAAAGATGACCAAACTAAATTAGCTGCACTTTCCTTTCATGATATAATTATACAGTATGTATGTACTGAGATGATTTTTACTTAATCATCTCATAATTGTCTCACCCGGCACTGTAAGTAACACTTGGAAGTGCTACCCCCTCGCCTGAGGGGCGAACGCTACGGAGACCACATCTTCCGCAGGGAGATAATAAGTGGAATACCTACACGGTCTCACCAGTGGGGAGATCTCATGGGAGTAGTAGTGCGGGGCCCCAACCAGGGGTGCACAGAAGCGGTGGCGTCCACCGAGAGGTCACAGGTTCACCAACAGGGGAACCAAGAGTGAGGAAACGTCAGACGGGATAACCCAAGGAGGAGGATTCACTACATGAGAAGCACTAGCTCAGGTATAGGGGTTCACCTCATGAGGGAAACTCACCTATACTGGGTTTGGAATACGAGCCGCTCTGCCCGGCTCGTAAGCTTGAAAGTGCTTAGTGATGGATGGAATGCTTATACTTCATCCATTGGAGGAAGTAGGGAAGCTGGAACAGCGCACTGACTCACCTGATGAAGGGGAGAAGGCGCTTCGCAGGCGTACGCCCAGTTTGCTCTCTAACCTTTCTTGAAAAAAGGACGGCACGACACTAATTGCACAATTCTGTGGGTCTTCCCTACGGGAAGAACACCAAGACGAGAAGAGGCGCCACTTGTAGGCGTACAGTCGCCTAGTGGCTGCTCTTGCCTGAGTGATCGTACTCACGACTGCAGGAGGTAGGTCACTCAGGATCTTCTCGTCCCGTCCAGGCAGACCCGTTTCTTCTGACCCAAAAATGTGTTTGTCAGCACTATTCTTGAAATTGTTAGATTATCTTTTGACGATAGATTTGGAATTATTGCTTCAGGTGTGAAAGCACATTGTTGTGATGTATGTCATTATTTGTGTCACCATCTGTTCACTAAATTGTAAGGGGGAAGGATGCTAGCACAGAAAAGTGGAACAGGATGTATTTAGTTTACAAATGAATCTGGATCATTATACATTGCCCTGAAATCACTATATTGATATATAAACTGTTCCAGAGCCATTATTGATGTAATGCTTATTCAGAAACAGTTGCAATCGTCTAAAGAAAATTGAAAATACAATTATCTGAAGCCTTTATACTGAAGGGTGGTTAATCATGGGAAGTGTACATTAAGGAAATCCCTCTAAAATGGAAAATGTGTTTTATGTCTATAGAATAAATTACTTTTTACATATGGCACTGCTGATATGTCTGATGGACTTTATGCCTTAAACTATTGCAAATGTTACTTGGCATGTTATAATGTAAAACTAAGCAAGAGCAGGTGATTATCTGATGACGTACATTGCATTGGACAGAATTTACATTATTTATTAACCTTGCCACCCTAATCCAATAAGCTAATTAAAAAAACCTAGGTAATATTTTTTTGCTACATGCTAATTGACTTTTTTGCCTTTCAATTGCTGGTTCGCACATACTTCTCAGTTCTTTGTTTTAGAGAAAGAAGAGAATAGACACGATGGAGGGGCCAGGCAATCTCAGTCCAGATCACTAACATGGTTTTCTATTAGTTTCTTGTTTAAATAATGGCCAGTGTAGTATAAGAGCCTCATGGTCACCATAGCAACAGCACAGAGCTTAGATCTATACTGCCGCTGAGTAAATGATGCTTTTAGCTGTGGTCTGACAGGGAATGGAGCCAAACTATTCAAAATGTACATTTATGACTATTTTCCTGCATGCCATATCTGTGAAAGTATTTATGCAACTGTGTGTCACGAACTGGCAGAAGAGAACCCAAATGCAGGCAGGCGGTGAAGGGGTTAACAAACAAGACTTTATTATAAATACAAAGAAACAAAAACAGAAACACCCACAATGGGGGAAAACAGAACTAAGAAATATAAATAAAACAAAAGACTTCCCACGAGGGGGCAAAACAAAAACAAGACAAATAAACTAAACTCAAGAACACGACAAAACGTCTTAAATCAAAACACAACAGGGTAGACCACAAGACTCACGGAACAAGGACAAGGCTGAGAACAGGAACACTGGACAAGGCACATAAACCATACACAACGTAGTACACGCAATACAAGAGCACAGGACAAAGAAACAAGAGGGTATATATAGGGAAGACAAACGAGGGATAACGACATGGGGCAGGTGTGGGACATTAAACACTCAGGGAAAGATAACGAGGAAACGAGAGGAATGGGGTCAATGACAAGACACTGGAGAGAACGTATATTATTGTCAAACGGACAACAATATGTTTCTCTCCACACATAACCAAAGACTTTGTCATGGCTCTGCTACAGGACCAAGAAAAACATGACTAAGGAAGCAGAGCCATGACACTGTGCTAAATTAAGGGGCGGTTTCCAGATTCAGATCAAGAAAGCAATTTTTACAATAAAAATGTATTAGATTTTCATTCAGTTAAAAACATTAACAATTACATTTCATGCACTTACTGTAGCAGCAATTCAGTTTACCGATTCCATTTAGTAACTTTTAAAGGACTATACTGTACTGTGTCAAAAATAGTGATGATTAGGGCTGGGTATCTTTCTTTTTTTCCAATATCGATACCGGTCCCTGAACTATACTTTTTCCAATACCAATCCCCTCCCAAATAAAGGGTTGCCTTTTTAGCGAGTTAGCCTTGGCGTTTTGGGAGATGGCATTTGCTACCACTCTCTTGGTCTCTACTGCTGCAGCCAAGCACTTTAGTACTTGATTGTGGTGCCATGTGTATCTCCCCTGTGTCAAGCTCTTCTTACAACCCACAAGAATATGTTTAAGGTTTGTTGGAGCTGCACATAGGTGGCAGGCTGGATCCTGTCCACGCCAAACATGCATAATACATATATCTCTTCATCACTCAATATCATATGCTCTATACTTACCTGTTTATTTTCTGTGTGTCAAATAAACATTGTTGAAGCTCTTACCTCTAGCCGTCTTAGTGGTTCTGTTACACCTGAATCCTCTCCATAGTGCTGTTGACAAATGTTTTTTTTCTCACTTCAATTGCCATGTCCTCTACAGCAAACAGCTCCTCAAGGGCAGATAGCTTTGGCCTCTTATGTGAACAAATGAAATATACAAATAAAAGACAAATATTAAAAACAGATTTTAAGTTTATAATAAAGTAAAAAATTATCTTCTGAAAATTAAATGAGAAGAAAAAGGATGTCTATATTTTCTTACCAGTGTTGCTACTGCGGATGCACTGTTTTCATCAGATGAGCTGTCATCTTGCACCCATGCTCTCTCTTCGAGCACCTGTTCCATCTGCTGGTCCTGAGCCCATATTCAACAGAATATGAGGGTCATATATATTCTCCACAATTACCGCAAAGTACATTACAAATTACATATTACACTGGTTCGGAGTTCCTTTTCATCAGCTCATCCTCCAATCTGATCCACACCTAATCTGCTACTTTTGATTTGAATCTTGGATCCAAGGCCGTGCCCTCCTTCAAGTACTGTCTTATGCAGTCAACCTTGAAGACCAAAACATAGTACAAGTCCCTAAATAATCCTATTGAAAACAAGTGAGAAATCAATAGGATTACATTACACACCTTATATCTTTTTGAGAGGTCGTTCCATATAGTTTCCTTGATGGTCTTTGTGAATGAGGAGTCCTGATCATTAACTGTCAAATGGTGCCTGATCTAATATTGGCAAAATCTAACCTTGGGTTGGGCTCCTTTCGGCAGAGACGCAGATGGTTGAAGTGTAAAGTATCTTGGTAACTTTCACAAACTCTTCTGCATTTCTGAAATCCTCATCAGAAACTCTGCGCAGCCTGAAAATTAACCCCATCCTCCCCCTAAAGAACCGCTTCAGCTCTTCCCAACCATAGAACATGAGGAGCTTAATCAACTTATCACCATATCAAAACCAACAATGTGTTTACTAGGCCCCATACCAGCAAAATTACTAAATAAATAGTACTCTAGATTTAGGTAGATCAGTTAATTGGACAATGACTGTTCTTGCGAAAACAGCGGTAAAAACCTACTACACTCTTAAAAGTAAAGGTGCTTAAAAGGTTCTTCACAGAGATGCCATAGAAGAACCATTTTTGGTTCCACAAAGAACCATTCAGTCAAAGGTTCTTTAAAGAACCAGCTCTTTCTTTGTTTTTTTTAATAATCTGAAGAACCTTTTGTTCGCCACAAAGAACCTTTTGTGTAACAGAAAGGTTCTTCTGGGGCCGGTTGCACCAGCTGTGCGTAAGTTACAACTTTCAGCCTAGTTTTGACTTAAACGGGCACTAAGTTACAATTTACGCATTACTAAATATTTTTGAGTTAAACATGATAGTTGAGAAAATTAGATATGGAATACACCTTTGGTATGGTAACTTGACTCCAGGTAAAATCTAGACTTGCGTGTATTATTCACGGCCATGTAGATCATGCTCAGAAAAGAACCTCTCTATCTTCAGACTTTGTATGAAAAGTCTATACTAAGGGAAGCATATATTATGAGGGATGGAACTCAGAATTTTGAATGGGTAGTTTGAATCAGGCAGGCAGGAGATGCCAAGGTGTAGATTAAACTTGTTTAATAATTCAGAGAGTTTAAGTACAGTAGGTGTAGGTGTTATTTCAATGAGTCATTTTTGTATTTATGCGATGCAGTGGATGTACAGTATTTTTGAGCCCAAGACAAATTTCGCTCTGAAGACAATCAAGTATACCTTGTAACAGTTAGTTACACAAGTTAAAACAAGAGTTAGATCTTGCTGTGTGAGTTAAAAAAATGAGACAAGCATCAAAACATACCTAACCCAGCATATGCTGGTTTTTTCAACAGGGAAAATCTAAAATCTAAAAGTCCAAGTGGGTTAAAAGTCCAAATGTAAAGTGCCAACTAGTGAATATAATCCAAATGTAATAATCCCAAATCTTTGTTGGTTGGATCCACAATAAAAGAAATTCCTCAATCCAGCCGTTTTGTGAGCTAAAATAAGATAATGGCTGCTTAAATTTCCTGTCATGTGACTGATCACATGACATGCAGACCAGGTAACACACATAAAACAATAAGAGGAATAAAATGGCTAAAACAACAGGTAAAACCTATTAAAACTATATACATAAAAGAATAACATTTATAGAGTGGTTAAAACGTGTCCTGTGTGACAGTGTCACAACTTCACCTCATCTCAAAGACCGGGAAATATGCTATTTCATGCATTCTGACTTCTTTACACTGTTAAACGTGCTGGCTTCTCATGCTTTACATGGTCAACTTGTTAAAAAACGAGTTGGACGTATGACATAGTATTTCTGTGCTTCATACACTTCCCCGGCACTCTAACTTGTTTCGGGAAGTTTTTTATAAGTCTGGATCCCTGTTTCGTTACAGGAATCCTATTCCTTTTATTGGGCAATTCTGTCGGGAAAGCATGCCCACGGCAAGGCGAAAGAAATAGCCCTCCCACTCGCCAACCAATGAGCGATAGGAAGACCTGCTTATCAAGATTGGCTGCACTGTGGGCCTGCATCTGCAGCTTGTTACTCTTGTGATAGTGAGAGAAGTTGTGTGTTTGTTTGTTCACGGCATTTCAGTGATAGATGTTATATAAACGGTGGATATAACGCTGAATTTTGAGATCGTTTATAACTGATAGATGGCTGCATGCGGTAGGTCAAACTAGGTCATATGTCTGTGTTTTCTTTGCAATCAAAGGGATTATGTGATGATGTATTTTGTGCTCGTGCTGTGGTTCTGACCTCCTGCCTGCCTCCAGCAGCTTGTCTTTTTCCGGAAATAATCGTACAGCTGTATCTCTCTTTTATAAATTTGATCAAACTAAATAGTCTTTGAAGATACGACGTATGCAATATACTGTATACTGTAGGTACTGAAGATTAATATGAGATTGGCAGAAACTGCGTGTGTTACCCGATCTTTAAATGTTGTTTGCACAATTTAAAAATTGTATGTGTGCAGACAGTTAATTTGTGCCAACCTATTTTGTAAGTGTGAATGTTATATATTCTTGCTTTGTTGATTGTAGGTAACTTTGACAATTTCACTACCTTGAAAGTGGTTTGTTGCTTTGAGTAAAGTGGACATAGATGGATGACCTGGCATTTGGGTGAGTGATGGGATGTGTCTTCCCCTTCTTAGGTGCTGCACCAGGCTGATTTTATTAATCAGGCAATCCATCCACGGCTTAATTCATCCTGTCTCCAACCCTCAGGCTACAGCTTTCATTTCCTTCCCTACCCACCTGTAGACTGGTATACACCTCTGTTGTTTTAGCAAAAGCTTTTGTCACATGCTTTTACTGGAGCATTTTAAGTCCAAATCCAATTTTATTGTTTTTTTTTATTGTCAAAGAGTCGATTGTGATATTTTAACACTTAGAGTTGTTCTCTAGAAATGAAATCTGAATTGCACTGAAGTGCCAAAAAGTGCACTTATGCATCAAGTAATCCATACGACTCCATGGGTTAATACGTCTTCTGAAGTGAAACAATACATTTTCTGGAGAAAAGAATTGTATTGTTAAATTTTTATCGAATATGGTATGGGATAATGTTGTGTTACACCTTACATTAGGCTCAAATGACCATGTCCAGAGATCTGTAGAGGGCACTCGTGAAATGAGTTTGCGAATAATTGAGGCTGTTTTGAAATGTTTTGATATTATTTCGGGTGCTGGGTCATATCCATACCTGCCAACACTGTCGTTTTGTTTATTTATCATGGAAACATTTGAGACCCGCGAACACGGTGATCTTCTGTCCGGTTCGCGATCAAGGGTCTCAAATGCGAACAGGTACGGTCATATATCATTAAACACCATACAACTATAGGCTATACAAACTATACACAAAGCCTTGCCATCACATCCGGAAAATAAGTCAGTAAGTTTGAGTAAAATCACAGGCTTCACTTATCCCGTGCGAATGCGCCACATGAAATACAGATGTGGGGAGGTTATTTCTAAATCACACGAGGTCCCCAGATAATGCTAATCCCGTGCGAATAGGGCTAATGTGTAACCTAACGTTACGTCTCTAACCAAATTCACAGAAGTCTCCAACTAAGTTTACTACGCAAACTGCTATCCAATCATAGCAGTGGGCGTTTACTTCCAAGCCTTCTTGGCGGAACGGCCATTCAAACCGAGCGTTTGTCAAGCCGGCTTCAAAACCCGGGTAGAAAATAGTCTATTACTTATTGATTTTGATGTTTTTGAATGTAATTCCATGCGAATGTCATAAGTAGATCTCATACAACAGTATAAAACAATTAAAAAGGCCAGTTCATGACACCTTTAATGGCTGCTTTCTGTTAGCACTTATTGTGTGCACTAACAGCTTCTGCAGAAAGGCAAGTTTTGGTGAGATTGGCATGGTAATGGATATGGCAATGTAATGTAGGCCAATTTGGTCTTGGCAGGAACGATCTGCTACACTGCTGCTGCCTACACTTGCCAATACATTCACAGACATGCTGTTGTGATCATGTGATACATGTTGTTGCTCATAATATACAGTACATGAATAACCTTGTAGCATATGTGGAGCTGGGGAGGGTAGAGGGTTTCTAAAAGTGCGCTGCAGACTGCAACAGCTAATACTGCCTTTCAATGTTTTACCTGTCTAATTTTTCAGGTTCAGATCATGTTGTGTTATTTAGAGTGTTCTTGGTTTACTTCATATGTAACCAGCATCACCGTTGCATCTAGTGTCCTAACTATCATCTCAGTGTGTTCCTGCTTGCTCTTGGTTCCTTTTTGTCTTTTTGACCACCAACATTAGATGTTCAGTTTGCAGATGTCCAGTTTTATGGTTATCTTTATAGCTCTTTAAACAAGAATACAGAAAGCTGTATTTATTAAATATATAATTAATAAAAAAAGATTGATTTTCTGTTTAATATCAGTGTTGGAATTGCAAAATTTGTCAATTATGAATCGAGTCAAACAGTGGTGTCATTAACCAACTTTAATATCCAACATATATTGTAATTGCACCAAACTCCATCAAGTGACAAAAATGGAGGAAAACATTAGGAGAAACCAGCCATAGTCCTCCTCAGGCCAAATGAAAGAACATGGTGTGATTTATAATTTCAGGCTGTATCACAAGTGAGACATATAATTTAGATTTTTTATTTCTTGAAGACCGGGATATGCCACACAGTGATTTGGTGGAAAGAGCAGTTATAATCTATCCAGCAGAGGTGCAATATAGCCGGTAATGGATGAATGGCTTATTTATGTCTTCACAGTGGCATGAATCGGGTATAGATAACTAGTTGCTGCTAATGGAAGCAAACTACAGTAGTTATTGAGGCAAAATCATTTTTTTACCAGGAGCAATGGGGTTATACAAATAGAAACTGTTACAATTGTTCGGGAGACATATACTGTAGGTAGCTGGGGCCGGCCTCACTCTCAAAGTATTTTAGATGGTACAGGCCCTGTAACAGAACATACACACACACGATAAAGGAGAGAGAAACACATAGGAATTTATAGTCTGTATAATATTTGACATATGTAATAATAAATTAAGCAGAATGTTACATTTACAGTTTTATACAATAATTTTGTCACCAATTTCAGAACCCTGATGTCATTTTTCAAAACTCGAACTCCTCATTACTTTTAACAGGCTGTCTAATGCTCAAAACTTTGCATGTTGCATTCATATTTAATGAAGCACTGCGTTTGCAGAATCTTTGGTTGAAATAATTCATTTATCATTAAATACCATAGAACATAAACATTAAATAAACATTTATGAAAAAAAAACATTTTTGCACTAATATCAGAACTTTCATGTCATTTTTCAAAACTCAAAACATAATTCACAACCTGTGATCAAATCTGACATTTTTCAGAACTCTTAACACCTCTTCCAAATGCTTGGATACAATTAACATAAACCAACGATCATTTGTTCATTCAAAATGATACAACTTAACATCAATGTATTACCATTTCAAAATGCAAATCAACCATTACATTTGAGATGACTGTGCATTCATTTCATTACAATTATCTAACAATCAATTGATACACCTGCTCAAAATGATAAGTAACTGTTCCATTACTCTTGATGCATGCTTTTTAAGGCATATGTCATCATTTACATTTACATTTATTCATTTGGCAGATGCTTTTATCCAAAGCGACTTACAAGTAGAAGAGCATATAAACATTTTGTCAACACGCTAAACGGCACCGTTAGTTTACAAGGCCATGCAACTAGAGGATTAAAGCTGTAGTAAGCCAGGGAGAGAATAAACAACAATATTTTTTAGACACATCGACGTAGACAGTCATTGGTTAGTTGGGCATGGATGATGCATGCAATGACATCTCAGCAGATCAGTGTCAGGCCTGGATTCACCATAACAGAAGATTCTTTCCAAGATGATTGGCACATGAAAACATATAATGTGATGTGGATGAGAACCTGTGGCCAAATCCTCAAGATTGGGTTGATTGAAATATAGTGCATTGAGGAACACTTAGTTCACCTTTTACTGGTTCTGCAGTTGTCATTTGATTAATTTCATCAATAAGATTTTGTTCAGTGATTCCACTGTGCCTGTACTATTCTCTCTAGTCAATTACATTGATGTATGAAAGTGTAGAACCATAATGAAACATTCCCCCCAGTATAAATCTCAAGTTCAAGTAAAAATTTACCTTTTTTGTCAGTGTATACACTTACATTGATAATTGCGGAAAAACGGATCTATATGCAATGAAGTAACCCAACTCGCAGTCGCACAATAACCGCGTGCGCACAGAAATCATTACCTGCGTTCTGTTACAAAGTGATCATCCCTATGCCCTACTCCCTTTGAAGAGTAAAGCTTTTGATGTGTAAACTCTAGAGGGGAAAACGCAATTGTATCTCTTAACCTGTCCATTTAAGATTCACTTTGCAAAAGGAGCAATTAAAACAACGTAATTTTCTCTTTATCTGGAGTGACGTTTTGTTTGGTGTCTCCTTCCCTAAGGGCTCTTCAGAGGGAGACATATTCCATTTGGAACGCACCGCGTGTCTGCTCGCGTGTGTGTTTCGTTTCTGCGTGTCTCCTTTCTGAAGCGCCCAGCCACTCACTACCTAATTGCGTCCAGTGAGCACTGTTGTTCATACCAGTGAAAGCTAACTCTGTGTCTCTTAATTATATCTCCTAGAAGTAGCATGTATAATGCGAAGAGCATAGGCCCTAAAACTGAGCCCTGTGGTACATTGTACTGGACTTGTGATTTGCTTGACACCTCATTGTTTATTGCTACAAATTGAAAATGGTTTGATAAGTAAGATTTAATCCATTTTAAAGCTATTCCCTTAATGCCTACGTAATTTTAAAGTCTATGTAAGAGTGTGCTGTGGTCAGTGGTGTTGAATGCAGCACTAAGATCTAGCAGAACCAATAACGAGGTACAGCCACGGTCAGATGCAAAAGCAGATCATTTGTAACTCTGATCAAAGCAGTCTCCGTACTGTGATGTGCTCTAAATCCAGACTGGAATTCTTCATTGATGTCATTCCTTTGGAGGAAGGAACATAATTGAGTTGAAACTACTTTTTCAAGTACTTTAGAAATGAAAGGTAGATTCTATATAGGTCTGTAGTTCCCTAGGGTTGAGTTTTTTTTTAAAAAGGGGCCTAATAACAGCCACCTTATATGCTTTAGGCACATGTCCTAATGTCAGAGATGAGTTAATAATGCTAAGAAGAGGATCTATAATTTCTGGGACCATCTCATTCAGTAGATTTGTAGGTATAGGGTCAAGCATGCATGTTGTTGATTTAGATGTTCTAATGATTTTAGACTGTTCATTGTGATCTACGGTAGAAATTAATTGCAATTTCTATTTAGGGGGGCTGTAGTTAGTTGGTTGATCAGCTAGTGTAGTCTCTGGTTGCATAGTTATATTTTTTTCTCTAATATCATCTTTTTTTTGTGAAGTAGTTCATAAATTCATCACTGCTATGCTGATATTCAAAATCTGAAGTAGCTGACGATTTATTTTTTGTTAATTTAGCCACTGTGTTAAATAATAGGGCTGTGCTGGTTTTCTTTTATTAGTAATGAAAAGTAGGCAGATCTAGTCGTTTTTGGAGTTTTCCTGTATGTTCGAATACTATCCTTCCATGCTATACAGATACCTCTAATTTGCTTTTCTTAAAGTTGCTCTCCATTTTTTGGGCTGCTTTCTTTAGAGCCTGAGTGTGTTCATTATACCACTGTGTTGGACTGCTATCTTTAATTTTCTTTAAGAGCAGAGGAGCAACTGTGTTTAGCGTTTTGGAGAAGGTGGAGTTGATGTCAAGTCAAGATCTTCTACGTTATTACTCATGCTTAGGGAATTGAGACAATTCAGGCAGGTTATTGAGAAACAAATCTTTGGTAGTTGAAGTTATTGTTCTACCATATTTGTAAGAAGGAGTTTTATTTGCAGCCATAGGCAAGTGAAGCAAACACAATGGACTAGTTGCACGAAGCCACCATATTAGATTTTCGATCAGCGAGTGTGGGCAGGAGTATTTTAGAGTTTTTATCTAAAAAACACCCATATTCGCCAGCCAAAAATCCTTATTTTCCCATACAGTGTAATACGACCGGAAATACTCCTGCCCACACTCGCTGATCGAAAAATATGGCGGCTTTCGTGCAAGACTAGATAATGATCTGAAATGTCTTCGCTCTGCTGAAGAATTTTAACATCGTCCACATTTATACCGTAAGACAGTATTGAATCTAAAGTATGATTACGAAGGTGAGTGGGTCCTGACACATGTTGTCTAACGCCTATGGATTTAAGAGTGTCTTTGAAAGCCATTCCTAAAAAAATAACCCTCTCTCTTTTTCTCAACAGGTATTGCTCTAGCTTTTGTTGAAACTAGCAACTTTGTATTAGCACCTATTGTATTATTGCTGTATGACATATCGCTTATTGCTCCCTGAACTCTCTGTAGGTCGCTTTGGATAAAAGTGTCTGCTAAATGACTAAATGTAAATGTAAAACATCTGTATCGTTATCTACATGGACGTAGATAAGTCACCAACGACAAGGACTCTGTCTGCAGCCAGTACTAGTTCTGATAAAAACTCACCAAATTCTTTGATAAAGTCTGTATTAACCACAGTTATTGGGAACATTGTCAACATATAGCAGTACATTGATTTTTAGTCAGATTTATAGACAATTGCCATAACACTTCGGTCCTGTACATATGCTCAAAACCTGGATATATTTCATTTCAGACCAGCTGAGATTCATTTTACACAAAACATTGCATGGCAGGCAGCAGCTCATGTGTATACATACATAATGGTGCATCATTATGTTGAAAACTGTTGTAAATTCTCCACTTTCACACCATCATACTGACAACAGAGTGTCATGAATATTTACTGTTGTTGCATTTCATGCATCTTTCCCCTGTCTCTCCATGTTCCATGTACCGATTACCTTTGATGACAGTGATATTTTCTGAACTGCGCTAAATTATCCCTAGCATTTTAACAAGAGATTTGGAACCTCATGTCTTTCTTCTAGCAGTCTAAGTGTCTGAGAAAACTCTGATTTTGCTCAAAAAATAAATATCTTGGGCATGCACAAATCTGTCCCTTCTAAACAAATCACTATGTACTGCATGCACGATGAGTGCTACAGTATTATCTCAATTCTCATGATGTAAGTGGTGACCCAATTTTCTTTGATACCTGTTTGCTGGACCGATTTGCTGATTTTACACATAATGGTCTCTGTAATCATAAAGTATGGAAATTGCTATTGGCTTGGAGAGGCGATGTGTCTCAGCTGCAATTTGTAGGAAACAAGCATCTGCTATTCTCCCTTTGAAAGCCAACACAAGATGTCAAAAGATGCCAAAACAATGAGTTGGCATTGATGTGCATCTAATTCAAATGCAGCAGAAGTTTTAACTTTTCCCTTCACAGGTATTAAACCCTTTACCGTTATTGAACCTCACTGAACACAACAGCTCATCGGCAAGTGCAATTATTCAATCTCTAGTCAAATATAAATTGTTTTTGTTGTCTCAGACTCTCCATTGATCTAGCCCACAACTGAGCTATGGAATATTTTAAGATAGGCTGAGCTGGGCTGACTCACAGTGTTTGTAATAAAAAGGTTTATTACAGCTGTTTACACTCTCCCTCCTCAGCAGGGTTTTCACCTACAATTCAGACTCTGAAAACAGAGAGAAATAAACAAAAGCCAGGAGACAGACAAATAAATGGGGAAACAATAAAGAGATTAAGGATTTCACTTTAGTTATTCCATGAAATATTATTCTTGTCATGCGAATTTTGGGGGAAAAGCTTTCATCTGGCTCTCCATATATAAAGCTTTAGGCTGCTCTCTAGGTAAAAATGTTCATCATTAGCGTTAGCAGAATGAATTGTGAGAATCAATATGATTTTCCTGTAAATATTACTGACATACCGAAGAATGAATAGGAATAACACAATGGTAAAGGTTTGGTATGTTATATTTACTGTGTATTTAGGTAACACATTCTAAGAAGCCTGTATTTATAATGCATTATAAGAGCTTGTTTATTATACAGTAAGCATAATGCCTTATAAAAACGTATATGTTGTATTATCTCTTAAATAATATTAACAACAGTTACCATACTTTATAATACTTATCTGTGGTTATAAATTGTGTAATCGATGGATGTGCTTTTTGGCACTTCAACCATTTGAGTTGTAACACTTCTAAATATTTATAGGAGAATGTTTGTTGAAATGATTTTGATATATTTTGGGGAGTAATTCATGACAGAAATGTCATTTTTTGTGGAGTATCCCTTTAATGCCTGCATAATGCATTAAGAGTACCCTTAATGAAATAAATGAAGTTTCTATGACTGGCTATGAAAAAATGCATATAACTGAAATTGTATAAAAAAATATAAGCAATTATATGTTTGCATTTGTGTTGTTTTTCTTCTTGAATGATTGTTATGTCTTGCTTTTCTCAGCTCAACTGGTATTATGACTCTTTGTGTTTGGTTCTCTAGAATTCCTTGAGAGCCCATTATGGCAGCAATTTATTATTTCTCAACAGCACTATATCTCTCTCCTGTCCAAGCAGGCTGTTGCTTTGATGAATATTGTGTCAATGTCCAGAGAAACATACCTGTCATGAATTACACAGGAAGAACCCAATTGCAGGGAGCAGATAAGGGGTTAACAAAAGGATTTTTATTTAAACCAAAAAACACAAAACAAAGACCCACGATGGGGTAAAACAGAAACAAGAAAATAATATGCAAGCACAGAACGAAGACTAACTAAACACTAGACTGACAAACACTTGACATGGAGTAAACTAAACTGAACAGTTACTAAGACCGACGAAACATCAACAACAGGAACAGGCAATAACAGCAACCATTGGAGGCATACAAGAACAGAGGTACACTGACCGCAATGACAGAGCACAGGACAATGAAACATGAGGATATTTAAAGGGGAGCAAATCAAGAGGGAACAGGTGCGGGACATGAACTAATTAACATGTAATAACGAGACGAAAGGGTGGGAACAGAGACGCGACACCGGAGAGAGGGAGTATATGGAAGGACAAAACTGCTTCTCTCCACATTAAACAGGGTATCCTGCCGTGATTCTGCCACAAGATCAAGAAAGACATGACAAGATGAGGCAGAATCATGACATACCGCAGTGTTTACAGTCTGGAAAAAACTGTCACCCCTAAAATCAAATGAAGACTCCTTTTGTCACGATCTCCGGTTTTCCACCCAGTCCTAACAGAGTAATACATTTCCCAGAATCCTCCGCAGTCTGTGATGCTGTCATGAATCTCAGTGTCCTGTGTCTCTTTACCATGCTCACTTGTCTCTCTCAACCTCTCGTCTACCCATTAGTTATCTGTTCAGCTGCATACTTTCCACACCTGTAGCTAGTTTTCTCCGTCATTGAGATCTCCATTTATGCCCTGTGTATCTCTTGTCTTGTGCCAGATCAGTCTTGTGTTCTAGCCTTGTCATTCAGCTGTTCCAGTCCAGTTCATTCTAGTTGAGTCTACAATAATCTTTCTCTTTAGTCAAGTATCAGTAAGCTCTTGTGTCATTCTGTTAATAAAGTTCTTCTCCAAGGAAATCTCTCACGTCCAGTCCAGTCTGCTGTGAGACTCCAGTGGAAAAAGCGGAAACCGAGAATAACATGGACATGACTCCATTGGCAGGTGCATCTCTTCACATAACAATGGTTAAAATTCCAAATTTCTTCAGATTCAAACTTTGTTGGAAACATTTGGGATAATTTAAGTACACCTGTGAACAAAGTATATAACACAGCGCTAGTGGTTTTTGGATATTGAATAACAGAAGATGTACTGTAAATCTACAGAAATATCCATTTTAGGAATAACAGAAGTGTTCATGAAGAGTACAGAGGATGTACTGTAAATCTACTGAATTTTCTTTGTTTTGGGTCGAAGGAAATGTCCATAAACCTAATGGAAAATTTACTTTTTACTGACTTTTTTTACAGTGTGGGAACCCCTTAAAAACAAGATGATTCATCTCAAGGGGTTAATCCTAGTAAATAAAGAATTTCATGAAAAAATCGTATATATTGGCCTTTAGTGATTTATTCAGTGACACTGAATATTTATATTCATCTCAATTTCATGTCTCTGTGTGTACTTATAGAGCTCAGGTCAAATAAAATATAGCTTTCGAATATAGCAGAAGTCAGGAGTACCAGCGCTGGCAAGTCAGGTACGATGCCGATGTCTAACGACCAGGAGCCGGGCCATGCTGCGACGGTGACTCGGCGTGCTGGAACCCTGTGGACATCTCCCTGAACACACACGAGGGGTATTGACGTCTTCCCTCGCGGTCGGGGTCGAACCACTGTTGGCCTCACCAGGGTCACCGCACTACCTGAATCCAGCATCGCTTTCACTGGCTTTCCATTGACCCGCACTGTCCTCTTCGGTGCATCTGTGGGTCGTGCGGGATGGACGACACAGCCGGCTAGCCAAGCCCGGGGTTCGGGAGTGGCGGGTTCCTTTGGCCTTGGCTCGTTCCGGGGAGAGGGGGCCGCTGGTCTGCTCACCATTTCTGATGTGTCCTCCGGCCGTCGCCAGGGGGTTTCTGCCCTCCGGGGGCCGCTCATGCTCACCAGCCCCTGGAAGCCCCGAGGTAGGGAGCGCAGCACCCGGTCGACAACCACTCTCTCGGCGACCTGGATGGCAGTTGGATTTCCGTGCAGCAACCAGACGTGAGCGAGGTGGTTCATCTGTGCCAGCTGGGCGCTCATCGGCATGTCCTCTTGATACGACCAGTCGTGGAACTGTTCCGCTGCGCTGGTCAGGGTTATACCTTTTTGGGCGAGGATTTCACTTTTCAGCTCGTCATAGTCCCCATTGGCGGGTGCAGGTGCGGGAAGCGAGTCATACGCTCGTCGAGCTTCTCCGGTAAGGAATGGGGCTACGATTTTCACCCACTCGGCTTTCTTTCAGGCTTCTCGGGCGGCAATCGCTTCGAAGGACTGCAAGTATGCCTCGATGTTGTCCAGGTCGCCAAGTTTGGTGAGATGGCGGTGCGCGGCTGCGTGGTCGGCTGGAAGCAGCACTCGTGCTGCAGCGGCTTCCGCCATGCGACCGGCGTCTTTGGCCATCCTGGGGTGCGTTCGTGCTAATGTGCCCACATTCTCCACCATTTGTGGCGAGCAAAGCACGAAGCAGACACACAGGTAGATGCAAAATCCCCGGAGGGCAGTTTATTGTGTAGTGCAGTGGGGAAAAAGGTGCAAAACAGTCACTCGGGGGTTTCCTGGTGCAGTCCTGTGTGGGGGAAGTGAAAGGTTTCGTGTCGGTTCCTCTGCCGGTCGTCCTGCGCTGGTGCCTGTTCAAAAACAGAGAGAGACAGGTTGTAGACGTGTAGAACATGTGGAGTGGTAGCTCACCTTCCTCTTCCCTTCTCCCGCTTTTATATGGCCCGGGAACGAGCTGCAGGTGCTGACGACTGGCAGGTGTGAAAGGTTGATTGCTCCCGTTACCCTGGCGACGCTGATAAGTGAATGGGCGACTCGCCACACACTGTAAGTGTTTTTCTTGATTTACTTGTTATTAGTTTTTGGTACTTTTGGAGTATTATGTGTCTTTGTTTTGTGTGAAACTTTGTGTGCCACTGTCTTGACCAGGTCTCCCTGGAAGAAGAGACCGCGATGTCTCAATGGGATTATCCTGGTTAAATAAATAAAATAAAAAATATTTGTTAAATAGAACTTGGCGTTATAATCCCAAAATTTCCGCACAATTTAATTGCCCAATAAGACATTTCCTACACTTAAAGTGTGACAGAGGAGCAGTCAACAATATGGGTAGGGGAAAAGGAGATACGAGGCTTCAATGGGTTCGTCAGGTAGGCAACCTTTGTGTTTGGGGAAATATAAGTTAAGTATGTTTATAAACAGGGATGCACATAAGTGGTGTGCAGGTGCGTATGCGCGACCAAAATTAAAAATGCGCTCTGTAAATAAGTTTAGAACGCTCATTTGCGTACTGACATGATTGAAAACTTTTGATGCACAATCACTGTTTTAGACTGACTAAATGTAATACTGGATAAGATTTCCGTTTTTACTGAATGCTGCTAAAACTACTGATATCTCGTTTGTTCCCGGTGATAAACGGGACCTGGGTGTAAATGATGAAAATGATGAAAAACAGAGTGTTGGTTCTGCTTTCGTTACATTGAGAAGCAGGCGTCACGCGCTGCCTCTGTGAATGTCTGGAACTGCACTGTGCTGTGCTGTACGTCTACCAAAACACCGCTTCTCTTAAACTTTCTAAAAGGACAAGCTGTTTAGACTTGAAACTTGCACAAAGCTTGAGTATCATCTCTATGCTATACTCGATCATAGCTCTGCACCGCAAGTCTCCATGTGCGTTCGCAAGTGCACTTCCCAGCAACCTGCCAAAAACCAAAAAGGTTGTCGTTTTAGGTTTCAAAATTGGTGTTGAAAATTAATATTTACTAATGTAAAAAGAAAAACAAGAAGAAATACATTATCATTGTATTTTAAGTGTACTTTAAAGTATTATAAATATAGTATTATCCCACTTTATTATTTTGTTTATTGTTCATTAAAAAGTAACTACTTTTTTACTTTTATTTTTAATAGGTAAATATAATTTGTCACACTATGTGCAATGTGAGCACCAAACCGAATCTCCAGGCGCTCTCTTGAGAACCAGATAGAAAAACTTATGTGTACCCCTGTCTATAAATATATTATGTATTTATAATTATATGATCTAAGATGATGTAGAGGTAATTGTTGCTGCTTCCTGAGTGAACTTTTGCCTACTTTGTAGATATTAAGCTTTTGTGCGCAGCCTAAAATTGCACTGCGCAGGACCTACAATGAGTCTACGTGTCCGCTCAAGCGCGCAGCTTCAGATGGAACATTTCCCTCCGTCAATTTGCAGTCACATTCCTCAGTGCATTCACGATCGAGTTCCAAAGGTTGGGGTTTCGGGGGAACTGTCGCGTCCCACCTGCAGTATTTTGCACGCCCCGGGTAGAGAACCACTGTATTAAGTGTACAGTTTCGGAGGGGGGGTTTGCATCTTGAAGATAACTGAGCCTTTAAATCTCCTTTGAAAAAGCTTTGCGAAACAAAAATAGTACAAATGATGGAACTGCCTTTCCCACATTCAATATCTTCCTACAGCGTTTCCGAGAGATTTTTGAACATTCTGAAGAAGGCAAGGGGGCGGATGATTGGCTGCTCACGTTATGCCAGGGAAAGAACACTGCAGCTGAGTATGCTTAAACATTTTGCACGCTGGCAGCTCAAACCGACTGGGTGGAGAGCACATTAAAGTTACTTTTTCGTGAAGGACTTAATCTGGAACTTCAATCAGAACTGGCCTGTCGAGACTAAGGAAGAACACTCGGTCGGTTCATTGATCTAGCTATACAGTGTAAATATTTTTCTAATGTTATAGCAAAGCACCAACATAGCTCTAAAGTCTTATTTTCTGTTATTAATTCTGTCTTAAATCCTCCTGTTAATGTGATTTTGAATCCTCCAGAGTCTTGGTATTGCCACAGCGACCGCCCCCGCAGGGGCCAGTGCTCCCATCTCGCACTTTGCCGCAGAAGACTTCACAACATAAACAAAGCACCGCTGCAGTGCTCAACCCTGCAGGGGCCAAGGCTTCCATCTCGCACCGCCACAGCAGACTCTACAGCAGAAGCCAGCATCGCAGCAGCGTTCACCCCAGCAGGGGCCAGTGCTCCCATCATCTCATGCTCTGCCGCTGCAGACTTCACAGCAGAAACGAGCACTGCCGCAGTGCTCAACCCCACTGGGGCCAAGGCTTCTATCTCGCGCTCCGCCGCAGCAGACTCTACAGTTGAAGCTAGCATCGCAGCAGCTTTCACTCCAGCAGGTGCCAGTACTTCCATCTCGCGCTTTACCACAGCGGCCGCCCCTCCCTCAGTCGCCTCCTTCTAGAAACAGTCTTACCACCGGGGACACCCACGAAGGCCCGCCTGCTCCAGCCGGATCCAACATCCCCATCATCACAACCTCTACATGCACTGCTCACAGCCACATCAGCAACCAACACGCTTACAAGAACCAACATCTCACCAGCAGGCACCCTCATTTCCCTCAACCGTCCCCGGGGGAGTCCCTACCCTATTTTCCAGTCTCCTCTCGTCACCACCTCTGCAGCGCCTAGCATCGCGTTTGGGGGGTATGCGTACTCCGGCGGCTGTCCCACTTCTACCATGCCTTTGGGAGTGTGCTCTGGGCTCGGGCCGGTTCTGATGACCAGGGTAGAGTGCTCCAGGTTCGGATATATCCGGCGAGCTCGGAGCCCGCTCCCTGGACAGCACGCCAAATACGCATAACCTTCAAATCCACGCTCTATTATCATCCTCGCACCATTGCTGTTATCTGCTCATCTGAACTTGTGAAATGATGTTTAATTAACAAAGTTCGGGAGGAGCCGGAGCATATAATCAGCTCGGCTGGTCTGCCATCAGCAATCACCGCATCTACCCAAGCGAGCTCTCTTATAAATAGACAAATCACCTTACCTGCTCCATCTCTTCAGATTAGCATCACTCCTCCACCCCGGCTCCTCTCACAAAGCTCATTCTCCCGCAGGACCCTGGGGGGTGTGCTCTGGGCTCGGGCCGGTTCTGAGCTCGGTGCACTTGCCCTGACCAGGGTAGAGTGCTCCGGGTTTGGATAGATCCGACGAGCTCGGAGCCCGCTCCCTGGACAGCACGCCAAATATGCATAACCTTCAAACCCACGCTCTATTATCATCCTCGCACCATTGCTGGTATCTGCTCAGGTGAACTCGTGAAACGAATTCAGCAATCCTTGGGGAGGTAATGGCATGAAGCACAAATGTCATCATGCATCTCATGAGCGCTCAAAGTCTAATCACAGTCTCCTCGTGCAATCGCAGTCACACTCTCTATTAGGTCAGCCATACAAATTTGCATTATAATTGCATCTAAATTACATTCCGGCTGTCTGTGCTATTCCTAGCCACCAAAAAAGCAAAAGGTTAATTTTAGTTTTGCGATAAAATGATTCATGTCCGTGTAATACCTTAAATAGACATTAGAGTAGTTTCAAAATAGTTTTAACTTAAAAAAGTTTAAGGTTTAGATATTCATAGAAATTTAATTAAAACTAAGTAAAAGCGTTACTGTCTGGATTTTTTACTTGCATGCAATTATTTTATATTACATTGTTTTATATTGAGCCATGTAACGAACATGGATGAACTTGTGGCTTTAATTCACCTCTGTTAATCACGTGGCTAGCACGTAAGCATGTGATAACAAAATAAAAGCACTTTAAGCAGTGCGCTGTTAAAATGTATAACACATACAGTATATACTGTATACCGGAATAGTACATTTTTGTTCGATAAAATGCTATCACAGATGAGAACGCAATGTATTCAAAAATAAAAATAACATTAGAGTGCAGTTGTAGACAGAAGTGGCTTCTTGTTGGAGAGGTCAACAGAGAACAGCCAGAGTTCCAGATTGAAGAAAAGCTATTGTAACTTGGATAGACACTTGTACAATTGTGGCAGAATAGCATCTCAGAATGTTGAACTTAGAGACAGATGGCCTTAACAGATGAAGACCACTTCAGATTCCCACTTCTGTCAGCCAAGGACAGAAAGCTGAGGCTGCAGTGGGCACAGACCGGACAGCTGAATTTAGTGCCAACAGCATGAATCCATACTGTAGATTCAATGGGCCATGTGTTAACAGTCCGGGCTGGTGGGGTAATGGTGTGGGGAATGGTTTCTTGGCACACTTTGCAGCTGTTAAAACCAATCAATAATTGCTTAAAGCTAATTTGGGTGTTATTGACTGTGTGCATCCTTTTATGGCCACAATTTACCCAATCTTCTAATGGCTGATTTTTTAAGGGAATGTTTCCTACATCTTGGACCATGACCCAGGTCCTACCCAATATTAGTTTAGTGGTTGTAATAAAGTCCTCAGTTAGTGTGCATCACAGAATATTTGCATTTTTCAAACCATTTCATAGGGTTTAGATATCTACTAGTTCTTAAAATAATTTAAAATTATGGTCACACTTCAGTATAGGGGGCAATTCCTGCTATTAACAAACCATTAACTAAGACTTTTCCCCCAATAAACTCTTAATTTGTAACTGATTAATAGTTAGTAAGGTAGTTGTTAGGTTAAGGTATTGGGTAGGATTAGGGATGTAGAGTATGGTCATGCAGAATATGTGCTTTATGAGTACTAATAAACAGCCAATATGCCAATAATAGGCATGCTAATAACAACTAGTTAATAGTGAGAATTGCCCCCTATACTGAAGTGTTAACCAAAATTATTATTTCTTAGTTAAAGTTACATTAAATGCTTATGTATTGGGCTTTCTCAAATTTACTGGATCTTTTCAATCCAATATTAGTCTTAGCTTGCTCCTTATAATCGTATGCCTCCCCCCTCAGTCTCTCACTAGAAGTTGCAGAATGACCATTTTAAAATAATGCCACATAAGTGAAAATTCATGCAGGCACAGATTCAAGTGTTGCTATGGAAGCTGCATGGTACAATAGAGAGGCAAGGATTATTTCCTTCTGCACAGTATAGAAATCAATATCGGCCCCTAGTGGGAGTTGGTGGAACTTACAGGTCACTATTAACGGACGAGTTCAACCAAAAATGAAATTCTGTCCTAACTTACTCATCCTCATGTCATCCAGATGTATAGGACTTCTTTTCCTCAGTTACTGTTCAAGGCATTTGATCTGACAGCGAGATAGCAGTTAGGAGTAAGTTAGGAGACGTTTTTCTCCCCCTTTGTAAAGTCAGGGACAACCAGACTACGTACCGCAGGGTAGAGGGAGAGGAAGAGGAAACAGGCTTTGTAGCTGTTTGTCCGTTTAGGGCTACTGTAAAAAACCGTAGGCCCGCTCTGTATGTAGATAGAAATAGCTCATTATGAGGTAATACAAACATAATGGTTCATTACGTAATGTCTTTATACACCTCTGAAGACATAGTTTTGTATATTCTATTGCATTTCTGCCATATAATAAAGGTTATTTTTAAAGTGAGGGAAAAAGCCACCAGGAAGGCATGCAAAAGGAAATATATAACCATGAATCACAAAGAGTATCTTCGAGTATCACTTCTTTTAGTGGGTCAAATACATTGTCTACTTTTTAGTCCGTTTTTCGGTTTAAACCCTAAAACTGCTTAGCTGTACACAAATAGTGCTCTTCACATGAAGCACACAGACTGAAAATAAAAGCAAATTGAGTTCTGACTAACACCATGTCTGCACCGCTAGTGTTCGGGCATACATTTTATCAGTAAAGAAATTGAATAAAAGATATTAAAAAAATGCACCACTGCTAATGCTAAAAATTGATGCTATTTGCACTAAGTTTAAATAGTAGTAAGTTCTGTTTACACTAAGTGAAAATAGAAGAATTTCTTAGCCATATGCTATTTACACTAACCAAAAATAGCTGTAGGGCATATTTTCTTTGGATTAAGTAGAAATAGTAGTTTGATGCTTTTTAATTATAAATAGTGGCAGATAATGTTACTATTTGCACCTCGGTATTGTTGTGCATTAAACATTATGCAATAATAACAGACAGTAAATCATTATATTTATAAAAATATTAAAATGATTTCAACTTATTGAGATATTAAAGCCCTATACCTACCCCTAATCTTACCCTAAACCTATAGTTTATGAATAAAAATGAATTTTAAGTATGTCTTTAAGAATTTTAAGGCAAACAAATGCTTTTATGATCTGTAAAGTAATAAAAAAAGGTTAAAGAAGGTTTTTAGCGGGATTAGAACTGTGGTCTCCCATGCCGCGCTATACAGACTTTACAATTTATGCCACTCAATTTGCTGTTTGAAATGTCGTCAATCTTACACTTTCTCTATTCCAATCACATATTGGTGGGCGGAGCTAGTGTAGGTAGTCTCCGCCAACAAGGCGGCCTATTTGTACTCAGTGTAAATAGACACTCCGTTACTATAAATAGGGAGGGAATGCAACTTTCAATATGGCCGCTCTATCTATAGTGTGACTGTGATTGATCTTAAAATTCATTCATTTCCTTAACATTTTTACAGTATTCAATTTACATTCAATTTTTTACAGTGTTTTTGTAAGCAATGATCTCACATTATTGTTCTATAAAGTTGCTTCCCAAATGCACTTAATAGACTTATTTGTCCTGAAAATCGCATACAACTGATAAAAATGTTTTAAAAATACCATTAACTTACTGTATACTGTATCAGTTATCACATAAATTAGCTATTTTATTTTTCGTATAATATAGTTCATTGTTATTATTGGTCACACCACATCATTGACCCATTAACAAATAGTCACATTTTATTTGTCATCTTAGATAATGTTTTAGCTAAGCTTGTTGCAATGCATTCTTGGATTGTCTTGTCTATTAAAATATATGTTACTTAGCAATTGACCAAAATTTGGAATCTTATGAAGATACACATCAAAAGCATGTCTACAGTGAACAACATATTTATATTGAAACTGTCAATACTGAAACCTAAAATATTTATCAGTTTTTTTATCATTAATTTCATGTCAATGGCGGAACTCTCAGCACAGCACTTATGCCCATGAGCATTCCTTAGTGTCATATCACCATTAAATTTGCATGGGTCCTCCAGCTTAAATGTTGGAGAGAACAAGGCTGTTTCATGCCCCCAAATCACTGAGGCAGATGACTAAAAATGAAATCCTCATCGGATAGTCTACCAGTTCATTTATGATTACATTCATCCTTTATGAAAAGTCCACATGCTTCATTAAATTACTATGTTTCTGCTCAGGACTGAGGGGTAGCCGGAAGAATCGAATGGGTGGATATTATAGAGAGCTACTCCACTTAATGTTGTAACTCAAATATTTTTCTCTCATTCATTGCTCAGTTAAACAAACCACCATTTTAGATGAATATGAAATTGTAACATATCCATACATCACTGAATATATGATGGCAGTATTTGGCTCTTACTTGAAAACAGAAGGCTTCTAATAGCCTTTATGTTCTGTAAAGGGTCTATGAGACACTGAGTCTCTTTTAGTAGCTCAAAAGACCTTTATACTTTTATGCTTAATGTGTAAAAATACATCCTAATGTGAATAGAAACTGTATTCCAACATGATGACAGTCAATAAAGTAAAAAGTCTAAATTGAGTTATTCACTTATCCTCATTCTGTGACAACTTATTTACATTATGTGATCTTTTTTCTTTACTTTGTGTATACATTTTGGGACTTTTTTTTAAAAAAAGGCTCTTTATTAGAGTCAAATGGGATGCATTTAAGATCAATATCTCAAAGCTGCTCACAATGCAGATTGAACAACCTTATAAATATGTTTGGTGACACTTTTTGGAAACAGGATAAACTAACCATATGGGTTGGAGGATAGGCTGAGTAAGTAAAATGTGTAACCTTTTTCTTTAGCAAATAAAAACCTCATTCTTTATATTTCAAATGCAGTCCACATTTCATGTAATTAATAGATTATGTAAATTAATTTATGGATTTGAGGACCGATGGTCTTTAAGAGCTTCAATGTGGTTTTAATTATACTGTACTAGAGAATTTTTTTTTCTTTTAAGTTAATTTGAACATACTATCATTGTGTTGACACTCAAATAACTGAGGTCTCTGGGAGCCCAAACCATTATTCTGAACAGTAGCACTGGGTTTGCTGTTGTGCACGGGTAAATTCACCTTCCCAGCACCTGATTCCTAATTGAGGCCCTCCAAAACTTGTAAACGTCCACTTTGCTTCTTTCTGCACATATCGGCTCTCTGATTTGAGCCTCTTGGGTTGCTTGGCAACAGCACACCACAATTAGAGGAATTGGGCTTATGTGCTGGTGTGAAAAAGTGAGCGAGTTTCAGTGAAGCCCATAACATTTGAAATCTCTCCGTACAGCATTCCCATATTACCAAGCACTAAATATAAAGTCACATGAAGACAATGAAACTAACTTCTAAACCGAATAATCAGAATTGTTTTTATTGCTTTAAGATTTTGACTTTCCGCTACCTTTTTATACATTAGTGAGAATTAAAGTTTGGTTGGTTAATTTATAACGATTGATTCTGAAACACAATCTATTATATGGGACAGTCTCAAAATTGCGTTGGTTCCTGAAGTGATTTTAAAATGACCTATTAGGCCATGCAATTAAGATAACAGAACAGAGGATTCTGGTGATGCTCAAATTTTAAATGCAATTTTTTTTATACAATTACTACACAGATTTTACATATATGTTAATCTGTCCGTTGGCAGAAGCAGGCCACTTTAGACAATGTCATGCTTTTATCCAGAAATGAAAGGTAATATTAAACCCTTTAACCCTTAAACGACGACCTTGATGACAAATTTGGGTGAAATAATTTTGTTTTTTATAAAAAAATGCCTTTCTTAAACTGAGCGGTAATAACTTGGCTACTTTTCCAAAGATGACCACCTAAGTACACAAAAAAGTTGGACTTCGAAAAGGGAGTGGGAAGGGTGGAGTGAGCCGTTTGTTGCAATCTGAAACCTCACCGCTAGATGCTGCTAAAACCCCACATTGCTCCTTTAAGACAAGCTTTTATAAGAAACTAATGAAAATGTCCTCTCCTTACCAGTCTGGTACAGAGGTTTTCCTGTAAGGGGTATCTAGCAGTTGTCTTAACAGCCTTATCTATTGGCTCTTGGGCATTTCTTTACATTAGGCCAACAAAATCCAATCCCAGTGAAGCAAACCTTTCTCTACTATGGAAATAAGAGATATGACCTGCAATAAAGCTTGGGCCCTGGAATGCCTTAACGTATATTGCTTACTACACATTCATTATCCAACAAAGACATTTTTACGTCCGGTGTGAAACTCGCATCATGTTTATACTGTAACTTGAATTTTTAGAGGTCTGTCTATGACAAATTTAGATTTTGACTACACATGTATGCATACTAAAACACTATAACACATAATCCAGCCTTTTACATGCAGTTATGTTTTTCTGAGGCAGTTTTCAAGGCTAAACAAACTCGGAACTCTGAGTGGTAAAATGCTATTATTTCTGACCTTGTCTGGTAGGTCCTTGGATTAAATGATAAACGTGAAATGAATATACAGTATATACAAATTGTGTGTAGGCTTGTGTCGGTAGTACATTTTTATGCGGTGGTAATTGATGATTGATACGGTAGACGGTAGTCACAAACATAAGCCAATATCAGTGTTATAGTGTCAAAAACAAGTTTAATAACTTTTTCAAATATCAACCAATAACAATAAATAAATAGAAAGTACAGCTTTGATAATTGTTTAATTAAATATGATAAAACATCTTTTACTTCATACTAGATTTTTGTAAGTGAATACATGTAATGGTGATGATTAAGCTAAAGATGCCCACTTTACTTGCTGTACAATAGTGTAGTTAACATGCATAGTCAAATACATATGTAACATAATATTCAAGGCTTGATATTTAAATGGTCATTTTTACTGACACATCACTTCATTATAAACAACTACCTGTCAGTGTCAGTACAACAATAGTGCTAATTCATGTTTTTTTTAAAGCAGTAGTATATCTTATTTAGCTTAATAGACTTTTTAAAGAAGCAGTATGTGGAAAGATACGATTGTGTTGCGTTTCATATTCAACTTCACATCAAAATAATTGTTCTGCCACATTGTCATTATTAACTACATAACTACGATTAGCGGATTACTAAATCTACAAACTTCAGCATAGCTAGCGGACCAAGCTAACTCTTCAACTCTCAGGAATGCAAATGGAAATATAATCCATGCAATTTTGGCGCTTTAGTTCTGCTATTTGTTTCTACATGGTTCTACATAAACTTGATCAGTTAGAGTGTAGCATATCCACGAATTATGCTGTCAGTCTTTACTCCTGAGTGGTAGCACAATCCCTTGCGATATATTTACTGATCACTGTCGTTTCTTTAAAGGAATAGTTCACCCAAAATGAAAATCATTCTGTCATCAATTATTCCTTCATTCATCATGTTGTTAATAACCATTCAGTCAAAGGTTCTTTAAAGAACCATCTCTTTT
Source organism: Triplophysa rosa (assembly GCF_024868665.1). Classification (NCBI taxonomy): domain Eukaryota; kingdom Metazoa; phylum Chordata; class Actinopteri; order Cypriniformes; family Nemacheilidae; genus Triplophysa; species Triplophysa rosa. The sequence continues at coordinate 21,776,181 of NC_079907.1, read as the reverse complement.
ATCTTTTTATAATCTGAAGAACCTTTTTTGCCAAAAAGAACCTTTTGTAAAACAGATAGGCTCTTCAGATGTTGAAGGTTCTGTATGGAACCATTTAGACAAAAAAGGTCTTCTATGGCATCGAAGAACCATTTGAAGCACCTTTTTTTAAAGATTTCTTTTCCAATAAAAATGACTAATAATATCTAGGCATGATGGACAAACAAAAAACATAATAATAAAGAAAAAAACTCACAGATCCAAAAGATACACAAGTGCCTCAGAACCATATAATAGCTGAAACGCTTGCTGGCGTCTTTAGGGGATTATGTGCCTCTCATTCTGACAGACACCAGCGGAGCCGACATCACTTATCACATTCCCCAGAGCTTACACACACAGCAAGGGAAGCAGCAAGAACACAATTTATCTCTCAAGTCGCTTCACATCATTAAGTGGCTGGTGACGCAGGACAGCCCCGTTGTGAGGCTCAGTAACTCTTCAAAGAACTGATTAAAATCACCCTTGGACTTTTGCTTGTCCCTGTAGCCGCGGCGTCTTGTGTGAAGAAATATCCCGCTGCTTGTGTGAATTCATTCATTCTTCCAGAGACAGCAGAGAAAAAAATCTCAGCAATGCAATCTCAGTATACATACTATGGCATTTGAGATATGGCGTAGTCCCTAAATTTGTAGACTTTTATGCATAGAAGTACTGATTTATACATCTAGACATATGAAATCCAGTTCAGAGAGGGCATGAAATACCAGTGGCTAGAGTTTGCAATGTACAGTTGGATATGGAAACTATTATAAGGCTCATCTTCACTGTGGTATGCTTACTACAGTATTGGCTTGCACAGTTACGGAGATGTTTCTGCTAATTCTGTCCTCTCTTCCTTTCCTAAAACAAGCTTCTTTTCCAACCACTCTCTACCCTACATAATCTGTCTGTGTCCCACTTTCAAAAAGCAACTCCTAACAAGCAATTTGGCTGATAAGTCCTGACAGCCGTTGGAGAAATCACTTTGGAATTCGGATATCAATTTCATACCATTTGAATTTCCTTTTTCATAATCATGCAAATGGTGAGACTGGAGTGCCACGTCGAATTGTGTGGGACAGGCTTGTCTTTTGATGTTGACTTGTGATCACAGCAGAGAGCAACAGGTGGTTCACTCCAGCATGTATCAGAATTTTCAAAAGGGAGCAACGACGTGGACGGAAGCTACCTGCTTCCGCTCTAAGGCTAATTCACACTGATCCAACAAACCTTTTTTAGGAGTTTTTTGTATCAGTCAATGCGAATAAAGAATTAATTTAATTGTTCGAGCAATTGCGTGGATTTCATTTGAGTTAATGCTACTTGCTTTTATTGTTACTTGAACTTTTTAGTGTTAAGCCTGTGGCATACTTCTTTTTTTTCACGTGTACACGACCGTACGTGTACAGCTGAACGCATTCGACACACTCTCTCACACACGGGTTTTGACGCATGCGCATTACAATATATTGCAATACCCCTCTGGGTCTACAGGGGTCAGGATTTCTTCTACTACCTTGAATCGATGCTCCCAGGACACGGTTGCCACCTTGTGGTTAAACTAATTACTGCAAGAAATGGAATGCGCATGCGTGACCTGCGCGTACTTTGTAGGCAAGGTAACAAAATTCCGGCAGTGCGCACAGTATGCGCGTTCTATTCTGATGACAAAATGTGCATGTACGCTGTCCCTTGGGTACACGTAAAATGGAACTATACTTCAGCCTTAAGACACAATATTCAGAATATTACTATTCCTCTTTAGAGAAAAATTGGTAGAGCATTGGGTAAGCGATGCAAAAGTTGTTGGTTCGATTACTAAAGAATCTAATATATATTAATCAGTGACTTTTGTTGTGATAAATTTGTGTGGTGCTACTTTCCCGTTGGACTTTTTCCCACCATCAATCTGGTTGTTGTTAACAGTTATCATCTGCTTTATCGTGTTCTCTTGCATCTGTACAATAAACATTTAAAATTAATTTACTTCGCGTCTCTACTGATTCTGTGTTCCATGACACTGGCTGCCTTTTGTTTTTTTTGTGATTTTTTCAAATGTTTTAATTAAAAGAAAAACTTTTACACAAATGATTTGTTTTATTTTAATCAAATTGTGTTTCCTCAACAAATTCATAATGATAAATGTTAAAAGATGACTGTAGGATAAGTGTTCAGTTTATGGGGTTCTATAAAGCTTTTAATTGTTTACAGTAGAATGAGTTCTCAGTAGCTTGTTGATGTTTCTTCTACAAAACTCCAGGCTGCATAATTATGACTTCAATTATAGTAACAGTTTATTACACACAAACAATGCTGAACCATCACATTACAACCAGCTAAATGACATGCTTTACAATGCGGAAGCAGAATCATTAGGCATAGCCAGCCCTAATGAACCCACTTGGGTTTAATGCTTCCTTATCACTTGAATTAGCGGGTTAAATTACAGTATATACATAAGGAGAAGTGTATATCGAAGGTCCTGGGACTGGTCACTCATTTCTATTTTAAATGACCTTTTTTTGTTAATCTTTTTAATGTCCTAAAAGCAAATTAATGTGACAAATTCTTTTTAAAAAGACAAATATTACATTCCAACTTTATCTCTGCATTAATATGCTGTATGGTTGCAAAAGTGGCAGTAGAATTAGCAAAATGCTGAAAGCTTAAAATAGCTTTAGATGGAGTGTGGTATGTCACAATGTAGAACACCTTCCTAAATAGAACTGCATTTTCTAGAGCTACAAAGGAGGTTACACATTATTTAATTTGATTATATTCAATTCGGTTTTATTTATAACCGGTAATTTATGCACAAAATAATTAGAACATTTCTTTCTGACGGCATAACTACACAGCCCAAGACTGAGTATGTGTGTGTGAAATTTAAACGGTTATATAACCGCAGAAATAGCCACAGCAATCAATGCGAATAATGACTGTTTTAAACGTTTAAGAAAATTAAGCATTATTCCCAGTACCACAGGGAACAATTATACATTCCTCGTCCTAAAACAATTTTACCTTTTGAAGTTTTAAAAATGCTGTACAAATACTGCAGCACAGCTCTTCAGAGTCTTTTATTATGTTTTCCTCTGTTATGCTTTTAAAGTGTTTTAATGGTGCAGTCAGAAGCACGTGAATTAGGCATATCGGAACCTAATCAAATCTGTAGATTTTTCGTCTTTCTAAGAAAAATTACACAAAAATGTGTTTTTCACTCTAATTCTATTACAAATATATACGACTTTCGTTCTTCAGGTGATACCGAGATGTTTAGTCAGAAGACATGCAACGAGAGATTTAACGTGAGAGTTCACCCGAAAAGAAAAATTCTGTCGTCATTTACTCATCCTCTTTACTTTCTTCCGCAGAACACAAAGAAGACATTTTGAAAAATGTTGTTAACTGGCCCCCATTCACTTGCATGGGATTTGTGTACAATAGAAGTAAATGGGGGGCCGAGCTTTTCGGTTACCAAGGTTTGAAATGACAAGAGGGTGAGTAAAGGATGACAGAATTTTTATTTTTGGATGAACTGTTACTTTTAAGGTTCTTTACGGAACAATTTAGACAAAAAAATGTTCTTCTATTTGGCATCTTGACATTAGTGCGATCATTTGGTGGATTAGATTAAACAAGGACTAAGCCTTAGTTAATTTAGCACATTTAATGATTTTTTTAGAAACATGCCTTACGAAAAACATTACATTGTGTGTATTTTGTGACAAAACAATGGCACTAATGTATTTTAAGACGTGTCAGGGCAAGCTGTTTTCAGTTTAGACAGCTCTAACATTTATTTTAGTCTTGGACTAGTCTTAAACCCTGAACGGGAAACCCCTCCTATCTGCAATAACTGTTAAGGTAAAAATGGAATTGCTGAACACATAAAATGCATTTTTGTTCTTTTTCAGTTTAATTCATTTATTTTTAAAAACCCAGCACACCCAACTGTGTCTCTAAAACAATGCCATCCTATGATGTCGGGTGAAATTGGCCTAGGCGTAATCTCAAGGCGTTTTTCTGAAACATTGTCCACCCGGTGTAATTACACAAAGCTTTCCTGTTATCTGTATTTAGCCAGCTCTAGCATGCAACATCCCGCCGAGACGCCGCATGCACACCATGTAGATCACATTTGTAAAAGTTGCACGAAATAGAAGGGCAGAATTGATAAACACACATGGAGCTGATAATAAGCGTGTTCCACAACTGCTGCCCCTCTCCTCTTCTGTACGTGCTGCAGAACTAAAGAGTTTCCCTCTGTGTACCAACAGAAGAAAAGAAACAAAGTGCAACTATTGGAAATATAATAAGACTATTATCACTTGTTGTATATACTGAAAGCAGCCTAACGATGCAAAATGTTTGCAAAAAATGGTTTAATATTTCACTTATAATGTGGGAAATATTGAAAAGCTATTGATTTCACTATATTGCTTAGCCTTTCAATAGCAATTCTCTTTCACTTAACAGCAGTACCAAACATTTGTTTCAGTTTGTTACATTTACAGTCAGTACAAAAAAATGACATTTTAGGCAGGATCGGGTTGTGGTGGGTAAAATGTAAATCTAGCTTAAATTGAATCAGCTAGAAGCTTCCCTACTTTCATTCGCTGTGAGAACGATGGACAACAACTGGATAATTTACACCATGTAGTTCTAGTTTGTTTGCTTTGCAGGACAACAGCTTGATCACAGATGATGAGAATGCATCATGGCGACACGATGAAAAACGATGAGAGAGAAGCAGGGGGTGAAGCTCCACAGTTCTGTCTCACGTTCTCCCACGTTTTAAAGCAGAACATACTAACACACACACAAGTCAATCCGTCAGTCGAGTTGCCAGAGGCACAGCGATATCTCAATCTTATGGGTTGGAGCTCACAGCAGGCTGTAGGGTTACTGGAGACGTGAGTAATGCAAGATCAATAGTCTCCACTATGGGAAGAAAGTGGAAAGTTGGGCAGGAGGGAGAGGGAGGAATGAAGAAGATATTACAGAGGCATTTCACATAAGCAACTCCTGCACATAATGAGGAGAACTTGATGTTGTAATAGGGACCTGTTCACTCAAATTGAAAAATATGCCATTTTTATGCTGTTTTCGTGCAGTAACTGTACCATGTGACCACGTCTCTCAAGCTCCGAAAACTACTATATATACTATATAACTTTGGTCTATATTCCAAATCTCCCGAAGCCACGTGATAGTATGAAGTATCAGACTAAAATTGTATTATTTCACATGCTAAAAGGTTAGCGTAATTGTTTCAGCCTCTGCTTTTCGGCTAATATTAAGTAAGGCATTAATTGGCCATTTATGATTCTCCATGATACTTTTCCCATAAGTTAATAATAAAATATGCATTTAGAGTCTCATCATTTTGAATCACCACTCTGCTTTGCCATGCTCGTTGACAAACTGAAATCATACCGAACAAGCTCTAAAGCTTGCAATGTCTGTCTGGAAAATGCAAAAAAAAATGTCTGTAGTCAGCAGGGTAACATTTCTGTTATTTAAAATCAAATAAATTTTAGACCTAAATATTATTTTGAAAAACTACACAGAAATGAAAAATGTTGCTTCAACTGGCAACAGGAATTGTGTCACCTAAAACGGACTTTAAAATAATCTGCTTGCATAGAGTGCCACAGAGTTATTGCCACATTGGCTCCCTCAAATTTGGGAGTTTTCGCAAAAAAATAAGCACTATTATAAACAAACCATTATGATACCTATACATTTGGTTCATTAAAATTAATGTCTAAATACGGTCGCTCAACATCAGCGTCACCACCACTATGCCTCCAACAACTCAGTTTAGGTTCCCTGATAGAGAAATGACTGTGACATTATAAAAGGTCTATATACTGTATCATATAGACAAGAAACAAGTAATTTTATTTTAACTGAATGTCTCTCTTTCTTACACATGTACTTCCTTCTACAAGAGTTGCTTTGTCTTCTCAGCTCTGGATAGTTGCTAGCGAAAGATTTGCTTGCGCACTGTAAAAAATGATTTGTTCACTCAACTTAAAATTATAAGTTGTCTTTTTGCTTTGACTCAGTTAAGTTGCATTTACTTAATTTTCTAAGTATTTCAACTCAAAACGTTTCGTTGACACAATTAAAATAGTTGACCCAACAACTTATTTCAAGTCACCTGGGGCCTCATGTATCAACGCTGCTTATGCACAAAAATGTTGCGTACGCCAGCTTTCACGCTCACGGTCGGATGTACTAACAGTGAAATTAACGTGAGAATGTGCGTTCCTCCACGACAACTTCATGTCAGGCATGAGTTTTTTTGTGCGTACGCACATTTACAGCTTTGTCCGTACGCAATGTTTTAGTATGGAATCAACGCAAGTCTTTGTACATGAGGCCCCTGGTCTTGTCACCCTTTGTTTTCATTTGTAAGATGTGCTATAAGTCATCCTTTAACTGTGTGCTTTTTAAAGTACATTTATTATGGTAATGCACATTCACTGAGCTCATCTGGATTGTGTGCTGTGCTGCTGATGAAAAGAACATTATAAGACCAGGGAGTGTATTTAGATTTTATTGCCCAAAAAATATGAAAATAGGATGCAAATAAAAACGCTAAGGTTAACCCTGGTTCCCTGAGATAACGGGAACGAGCATTGCGTTTAGCTAAATGCTATGGGAAAACTCCTGTTTTATTCGATACTGAAGCCTTATTGGATAACGTCTGTGAAAAACACAGACCAATGGCGTTTGAGCCCGCCATTTCGGGCGGTACCTCTCGCCTATATAAGTCCGGGCCGAAAGCCATTCAGCTCCATATTTGACTGAAATGTGCACTAATCATTACACTATATCCGAATAATATGAGCGCATGCTGGGCTCATAATATCCAGTAACCAAACCTATATTAAGCGGAAAGGATCTGCGCTTGCAGGGCGGGCACATCCAGACTGTAGAACCTGGTGAAGGTGGACAGCGAGGACCAACTGGCCGCCGCACAAATGAAACCTCTTGAGCGGGACAAGAGATCCCGCACTGAACGAGGCTGCAGAGCGTATGACTGCCATCTGTCTCAGGAGGGGGGCATTTGGTAAATGTGCGCGGGGCGAGAGAAGCAGCGCGGGTGCTGCGCAGCTCACGAAATAACACCGGGTCGGGCCCCGCCTCGTCCATGTCACGCAGAAGCTTTGCCTGGAAGACCTGGAGTACCTCCATCGTGTGGAGGGCAGAAGCAGCTTGGCCATCAGCAGCGTACGACTTCGCTGCCAAGGCAGATGTCAACCGGCACAGCTTGGACGGGTAGCTGGGTCTCGCTTTCCAACCACTGGCCTAAGACGGGCAGAGGTGGGCAGCTACGGATTCCTCCAGAGGTGGGAGCTTTGTGTAGCCTTTGTCATCCGAGCCGTCAACAGAGGAAAGCGTGTGAGTGACAGAGCTGTGGGCACGGGTTGAATGGGGTTTGCGCCATGACGTGGTGAGCTCCTGTTGGACCTCTGGGAAGAAAGGAGCAGGTCTCTGACGGGGAGGCTGCTGCCGGCGTCCCGGTTGCAGGCACCACTCGTCCAGGCGGCTGTGTTCTGGCTCGGTCGGGGGGAAGCCCGATCCTGTTAGAGCAGTCTCGGCGTGGGTACGTCCCAGGCAGATGACGCACTCTGAGTGGTGATCCTCGGTGGGCAGAGAGGCTCGGGCAGGAGCCGCAATGCCTAAGTGCCATTTGAAACAACGCGCTTGTTAGCTCTTTTAGGAAATTTGCTCTTCTGATAACCACAGGGGAATGCTGAAAAGGGTGTATTCCGCTGCCGGGTTTGATCGACGGAGAGTAGGCTTCTTTTTCTTCGGAGCAGTGAGATGTCGCGCTGTAGGAGAAAAATGGTGCTGAATGGCGTTCGGCCCTGACTTATATAGGAGAGCGGTACCGCCCGAAATGGCGGGCTCAAACGCCATTGGTCTGTGTTTTTCACAAGTATCCAATAAGGCTTCAGTATCGGATAAAACAGGAGTTTTCCCATAGCGTTTAGCTAAACGCAATGCGAAGTGAACCGTATCGAAAGGGAACTTAAACACACAGACATCAAGAATCAGTGTACAAGTCTCAACAATGGTGACAATCAACGGAAGAAATCTTCATGCTGCAATGCATGCTGGGTAAAATCATAGTACAAAACCCATTCATGATTCCCAGCATGCATTGCAGTTGATCTATTTATCTGAAGTCTTTAGTCTGTTGATTGTCACTATTATTGAGATTCATACACTGATTCTTGATGTCTGTGTGTGTCTGAACTCTGCTGTAGTTTAAATTTAATTTTGCATATTTTTTTCACAAATCTTTCTGAACATCAAAATGCAATTAAACTCCCTGATCTAATAATGTTCTTTCAGCATCAGCAGCATAGCACACAATCTAGATAAGATCAGTGAAGGAAAAGCGAGAGGAAGGAAAATATATGCACGATTTCATATCCGAACTGCTTAAAGACGTGCTAGAGCTGGATAAGGCCCCGTGATAGATCGCGCACACAGAACCTTGAGATTGAGACCAGGAGACGATCAACCAGCAAGTGCAATTATAGTGAAATTTCACTATTTCCAGGAGAAGGAGTTGGTGCTTAAGAAAGCCTTACAGAGAAGGCAGATTGTCATACCGGATGGGGACAAAATACACCTTCAGCCTGATTACACACAAAAGGTTATAAAACAGCGGACAGCTTTCAACGAGGTACGTGGTCTACTCAGACAAAGTGAGGGTGTGCGTACTGTACATATGGTCTGTTTAACCTGGACGAGCTGAGAATCACCACGAAAGATGGAGTGAGGTGGAGCTTTAAAGATACAAAGCAGGCTATGGGTTTTGTGAGGGACACTCTGAAATCTTAATGCACACGACATGCCTTCAACATTTTGATAAGCAATGTATGGTGAGCTAAACCGATATAATTCAGAACCTGTTTGGCCGTCTCTCATTGATGACACTAGTATCTGAAGATGACGTCTGTTGACAGTTAAACACTTAAAGAGATACGTTCTTTACATTTGTAGAGTTTAGAACTACATTTACATATTCCTGTAAATAAGAGGAATGCAGTTTGTGATAATGTTATGTTATTATAAGGTTATGTCAATAAAGCAATAAAAAGCTCTTCTGATTCTGATGTCATGTTGCTACAGTTCAGGTTGGAGTTTAAGTCAGTGAGGTGAGTGACTTGAAACAACTGGTAGTACCAGCAGCTTTTCTTCAGGCCATCTTAAGTTGTGTTGTTCTGTGTGTTTTTTGTTTGTTTGTTTTGTTTCCCTATTTGTTTATTTTTATTTTTCCCACAACCCCTCCCCGGAGCATATATACTATGTTGCAAAGCGTAATCACATATCGTCGCTGTCGGGCGGAAACCTCCTATGTCCAAATTTGGTCAATTTCATATTTTTTCACAAATCGATGCTATTGGTCAGTCCCCATGTGGGTCTGTTATTTTTACAAATTATTAACCAATCTAAAGTGTTGAAAATAGCTTGAGAGCAAATCTCTTAACTCCATTGGACACTTCAACTGTCTGAGAAGTCCCATAACTCCACCTCTTCTTCACTCCGCGGGAGCTTCTCGGCATTACGTCTCCTGATTGAAAGTTTTTTAGACAATAACGAGTGAAAATAGTTAGGTTAGATACATTTGAGTAGGCCTGTTTTGTTCAAAATCGATAGCTGTAATGCTTCGGTGCAGAAGGAAGCCTGTGAGCCACGAAGGTAAGTTTGCGAGCAGATTCGGCTAATTTCCGCCTATTAGACAGCCTAGTCAGCTCATCGTTTTTTGTATTACATCACTTAGAGTTCTTAATCCTTTAAAATAGAGTTTAGGAAGATGTATGTAACCACAGTCGTTAACAATTGAAGCCTTTTCTCTTGTCAAGAGGCTCAACGCGACCGCCGACTTTATTTGCGTGCAGATTAATTTCCGCCTATATTAGACAGCCTGTTTAACGTTTTATTTTGGTATTGCATCACTCATAGCTCTAACGTTTAAAATAGAGTTTAGGAAGATGTATGTAACCACAATCATTAGCTTTCATTAGCTCTTAAAGCCTCGTCTCTTGTCAAAAGACTCAATGCGACCGCAGACTTTGATGAACACTGCTGGCAGCAGCGACGTCTGTGTCCGTACCATTCTTATCAATGACAGCGTAATCTCGTATCTCCCTGCTCCCAAGTCATAAACCTTGTATCTCCGATTAAACATGGTTTTGGGGAAATGTTGTGTTAATGTTGGTACACAACAGTATATGATAGCAATATAAGGTATAATACCAACTTTAATACCAACGTCGGTGGGACAAAGCTGGGACCCAACTTGAGCGTTGGCGGGACAAGGCTTGACGCCGGCTGGAAGGCCGGCTGGACAGGGCTTGACGCCGGCTGGAAGGCCGGATTTGAAGCTCTTTTAGTTTTAGAGTGTATAGTGAAATCTAGGCAACTTTGATATGTAATGTACAGACCAATAAGATATCGTTATACTTAAGAATTTATGTGTAAGCATTGATGTTCATTCCAACGGCCCAGGCTCAACTACACACTCTTGGTAAGATGTTTCTACTGCCATACCATTTATTACTCTTCTGTCACCGTCCACCATAGTTGTATGTCCCACTGCCCTCAGCAGACCTCATCTCATACATGTTCTTAAATTGGTAGGACAAAAATAGTTGATATCCAGACATTGGAAAATAACACCCAGAGAGATATGAACACAGCGCTGTGGAGAGCTAATGAAGCCCATGTAGATGGTACTCAGACTCGGACTCAAGGCAACATAATAGAACACTCAAGTCTTTAAAGTGGTATCTTTATTTAGCACTCTTGGACACTTGGCCACCTTAAAGCAAAAGAGAACATCACCATCTTATTTCCCATCTTTACATTTAAAGTGCATATCTGATTAAGGGATTTTCCATCAGTGATATTTACTGTACACACTTTTGCAAATAATCAAATAAATTATTATAATTCCACACCACAGAGCAGTGCATACTCAGCACAAAATAAATCAGTACAAAGGACACAACAAAGTACAATAAAAACATGAGCTGAGAACATATGAATGCATTAAAGTTATGTCGTAACATGTTGCTGCATGAATATTTCATACTACAAGAAGACATAATGACACAGACAGTGATATTTTTTGCCATTAACGTTTGCATGCTTCAAATCATCACAGGCCAAAACCCCATCTCACCAATAAACAAGTGTTTAATATGACCACCTTAAGACATGAATGTGTCATGAAAGTATATAGCTACAGACACACATTTTCAAGTAATTCATATATTATTTAACACCTAAAAGCAATGGTAAGACCACAAATGCTATATCAATGTTTTACAGACGTAAAATAAATGTGAAATAATAGACATTGGTCTCTACTTCAGAAAAAACACACACCCTTCTAAGGACAGTAGTGTATCACTTTCTCATTTTCATGTACATCCATTACATTTTGAGTAAGAAGGTCTTGATCATTTACATCCCTTTTCACCCTTTGGTGCTTAGAACTGACCAGCACTCCTAAAAATAAAGGTGCTTCACAATGCCATAGAAGAACTTTTTTCGTCTAAATGGTTCCGTAAAGAACATTTAACATCCGAAGAACCTTTCTGTTTCACAAAAAAAGGTTTATGAAAGGTAAGAAAGAGATTGCTCTTTGTGAAACCAAAAATGGTTCTTCTATGGCATCGCTGTGAAGAACCCTTTAAGTACCTTTACTTTTAAGAGTGCGTGTTTCTATTAACAAGCCAAACGATAACATTTTCATTTCAGCAGACTACCATCAATTTTCAAGATTTATTTTTCACACATGGCCAGATTGGGCAATGGCACCATCCGGATGAAATAGTAGCATAACCAAGTAAACCAAAAACACAGCAGTGATTGTTTTAGGATTGATAATCCTGTATTTCTCCACATGAGAGATCAGTAGTTATTTGAAAATGTACTGCATTTTTAATACGGGAAACTCAAGACTCTCCTCTGCCTACACTATTCTAACTTCAGCAGTCAGTACTGCGTTTCTGCAATCCAAAGACAGCATGAAACCAACTAAACTGTATAGCGCCCCAAATGTATGAGCTAGTACAATTCTAGCTAAATGAATCTAGTCTAAGATGCGGAAGCAAATCGAGTTTGCAGAAAAGCAGAAGTTGATCAGACTGCACGTGAAATGCTTAATTTCTTTTGTTTTGAAAGTGTACTCCCAAAATACATGAATGATCTTCAAAGCATATTTAAATATACATAAAAACCCCTTAATTCATAAAACAATATAAAGGCTTCTTCATAGTGTGATATCTACACCAAAGAGTGAATGGGATCGTTAAAAAAACAAACGATTTCTCTGACTCTTTTGATGGCATATGGAATAACAAGACGGACATTATGTAGTAACATTGGTTCGACCAATGGCTTACGTTTGGAGTCGGACTATCCATTTGTTTGGATAAATATGATGTGTTTGAAATTTGTATAACCAAAAAAAGTATATGTGATCCTGGACCACAGGGTCAATACACGGTCATAAGGGTCATTCTTAAATTGACATTTATACATCAGCTGGAAACTGAATCAAAACAATCAAAATATTGAGAAAATCGCCTTTAAAGTTGTCCATCAGAGGCACTGTAGCAGGCCATTGCTAAGAAGAGACAGGTTTGTTTTTAACACTCTCTATTGGCTTACCGCTGTAATGACATTGTGAAAAGTAGATGAACCTGAAAGCAGACATTCTACTCTTTACATAGATGCCAAACTTGAGTGGCTAGTTGCCAAAGAGCGGGCAGCAGCGAGCGAAGTTTGCCGTGTTTCCAGCCATTTTTGTTGCCTCATCCACTCACAAAAATACAGTTTCTATATATTTAACGGTAGGGAATTTACAAAAGAATCTTAATGGAATGATATTTACTTAATATCCTAATGGTTTTTGGCATAAAAGAAAAACCGATAATTTTCACCCATACAATGTATTGTTGGCTATTGCTACAAATATATTTGAGCTACTTATGACTGGTTTTGTGGTCCAGGGTCACATATGTCTGAAAACTGTTGCAGAAAGTTTGATGTAAAATATAAACAGAATTGATATTCATGACATGTATTTACAAAAGTGTCCCATGTTGCTTTGTCAGTACTAAATGAAGGATACGCCTGCATTGGCTTTGGCTTCCAGTAAGAGCGATACTATCCTCCATCAACAGGGACTATAATCTTCACTCCAAAGCACTTTAGCAAAAGAGCGCTCGTCTCAGGTCCATCAGAGAGGTCACGTCAACGCACTCAAATATATACTTTCTCCAGCAATTGCAGGGGACAGGAGTGGAAAGCAGAGGTGGTGATGGGAGCGTTTTGTGGTGAGCGCATGTTGAGGAGGATTTAGGAATTAGGTTGAGGGTTTGGGACTAACCTATCCATGGTTTCCTAAATTCTCCTGGATTCCTTTCCACCGTATTATCATCAAATCCTTTTTAATGTCCTCAGGATCTGATGCAAGGTGGGTGTCATCTCGACAGCCTCATTAGAGGAGATCTAGGTGCATTTTGAAGTGGAAAAGGAATTCTGAGATGTAAATGATAAGGTGGACTAACATGCAGAGATAAACCGTTTGACTCGCAGGCGTTGACGCAGCGGTACACTTGAGCTGCCAGGCGAGGTGAGATAGTGTTGACTGATGGGCCTGATGGATTCGAAGCAAATAAGTCACTGGCTGAACTAACTGTGTCCTGCGGTGTTTGGTACGGCAAGCGAAGGCAATAAGACAGCCGAATGAGACGAATCTTGATGTGAATAGAAGTGGAATGAAAGGAGGAAGCTGGTATGTCAAAGCCTGGGCAGTTTTTTTCTTTATGAATGAATTACAGAAAAGTGTGCAATATTTCTTGTTTATCCTTTTCCTTTCACCGTAAGTGGGGGATGGATGGAAGGAGGAAACATTGGTCTGCTGAGCTGTTTAACAAACTGAGCTAAAAAAAAGTTATGAAATAAAAATAATCACGGTTTCATTTTGAAAGCAGAATCTAACTCTGAAAGTAGTTCAACACACTAGTCAAACTGGTATGGAGTGCCAAATCTTGAATTGCATAGAAATGTATGCCAATGATGACTATCATCTATTCATTGTTTTTAAGTTGAATTCATGCGAAACGTAAGCTTGTTATATATTTTTAAGCGTACGAAGAAACACCCAAAGTCTGGGCCTCAAGAATATATGCAGCACTTACTGTATGTATTGCACTTTACATTATAGTTAGATATGCCCTGGACATTATAGAAGGCCTTAAGATATATTATTATGGCTTTACATAAAAAGCTATCAAGCTCCTTGTTCTGTGACTCGGTCATGTACTGCTTTTGAATTATTTTGTAACTGTTTCATGTGGTTATATTTTGATGAACAAATACATGTCATCCTATGACGGAGTACAATATTGGCCCAGAAACAACACTATAATCGAACAAAAAGTGTCCTAACCCAAAAACTACCCTATGATCGGTTGAAAGGAATATTGTTCAAGCCGATAAACTGGCCAACCTATCCACAAACTCAGATTTTTTAATAAGTTGTTCCGAGAACATGTACAACTTGGTAGTTTAATTGTCAGGACTGGGTCAAGCACTTCCAACTACCTCACCGTATGTGGTCAACGCTCTTCACACCTGCATGTTTTTTTATCTTTTTTGTACTTTACATTCTATTCAAGGCTTCTTGGAACACAATCTCTCGCTAAATTCCACTTAGCATTTTGAACACTGCATGGTGGGAGCCTGCAGGACACAATCCTTCCGCTAGCAGCAAGGAACAAAGGCAAGCAAAACGATACAATGAAAAGCAATATGACGAGACACTTCTCTGAAAATCTGCCAGACAGAGTATGACATAAATGACCCGTTCCTTCAGAGGAGCAATATCTGATGCAAAGTAATAGTACTTTAGTTAGATACCTGTATTTAAATGGGGCACAGCGAGAGAGGAAATACTTTGCTCTAAAATATACACATTTGGAAGACAGAAAGTCCACAAATTCGACTAGATTGGTCATTTCACTCTAATTCAGATTAAGTGCATGATTTAGAACTAGTGATAACATTTTTCATGTTTAACACACAGTAGATAACAGACAAAAGCATTTGAGTTTACCATGACTTCATTTGATCAGGTTAGTCTAAATCTATATTGGTAGGCTTGTGTATTGATAGGGATATGAAACTACAACACTATTTCTACAAACTATTTGCCTGCACAATTCACGGTTCTTGGGGATTCATCATTATGTATTATTACTTGAGAATCTTGAACTCACGCATTTAACATATATTGAATTTATACACCACGATTATTTTGAAGCGTTATTTAGCTTTCATCTCCAACGGAATTCCTGATTTGAAGGCTAATGTGCATAGCTTCGAGTGTGACCTTGAGTATATTATTTATCTGGAGAGCCCAGCAGATCAAACAGAGCAGCATGCTCAATCATGTTTAAAGAATACTGTAATATCAATGATACCTTACAAGCGTGGCTTAAGATGCAGCCGTGCTGCATTCTGGTATGTCCCAAGCTTAGCTTATCTAGAATTACAGAAGCTGTGGAGATGGAAAAAAGGGGCCGGGGTTTATTGTGGGTGACGGTCATTGGGTCTTTGGTTTAGGAAGACGGGAATGGTTGGGCTGGAGGGATGCACGGGGTCGGGCCAAACTGATCTCTGAATCCTTGTGAGATTGAGACTGTCTAAACCCTTGGTTTTGCGGGGTATATATCAGTGCTGCAGCGGTGGCATGCATCGGAGCTCGACTCGCTGGGTTTATGCATGGTAGTCTATGAGCTGGTTGATGTCTTGTCCTGGACAGAGCTGTATTTCCCAGCCTACCCAGGGCTCCTGTCATCATGCTGACCCGTTGTACCTCCTGGGGCTTGATGGGTGTTGTAGCTCTCTTAGTGTAGTTGGGTGGTGGCACGGTTGGAAAACTGCTTCTTGCCAAGGGACGTTTTTGGGTACCTTTCTCTAACCTACAGGAAGGGTTGCTAGGAGCTGATGAGCTTGCTGACTTACTGATTTTAAGGTCGCTGCTCATGAGGCTGAGCTCATCAGGATCAGAGTTCTGCAATGTTATAGATGGGAAGGCAGTAGTGCTATTAGCAGGAATAATACAAACTGGGGCAGACTCAACGGCCATGGGACTCTGTAGATTTGAAGAACAGAACTGGGGCGTCAGTGGGCGGTGACCAGACTGGGCATCCACATTGTCACAATGGGCCTCTGTAGGGGCTGAACTTGATAGTCTTTCATTGGGGTGGAGCTTGTTGGGTATGAATCTGGGAGCTTGTAGTATCTGAGGCTATTTGAAAGAAAAAAAGAAAGAATTATCAAAAAGGTTTGGTCTAATTTTAAGCATTCATGTAAACAAAGTCAGGCATTATAAAAAAGTCACTGTATTCTTTTTGATAAGATGCTATTCTATTAATATACTACTTTATTCTTAAACTTCGAGAACCGACACAATTTCACATGAATCTAAAAAGTTGTGCAAGATAGAGTGAAGCATTCACACATGACAAGATGTCTGGGAGGGCTTTGATTCTCACAGCTCTTTGAGTATGACTCGTCTTGGCGGAGTGGGGAAAATCTCAGTGTCTCTGCACTTATTAGCAATGATGTGAGCCAACACGTAAGGTGGTGAGGTCACTATCAAAGCAGTGCACACACTCAGACTGACAAACTAGACTGTGATTCAAAATAACAACATACGACTGGAATCTAGAATCATGCGTAGCCTTGTCACAAAGTAAAACATCCAAAGTAAAATAAAATCTTTTTTCCAATGGAGTACATGAAGACATTCTTGCCTGCAATTTATTATTCTGTATCAGGATCACAAGAAATGTCTGTGCGCACATGATATTTATGGAGGACCAAACCCATTCTCAAAATTAATTATTTGTAAGGAAGCAGGGCTCTGTGGTCGGGCAGGACACTGGAGTGCCAAAGTACAGAGGTGGTATTGTTAGCTGAGCCTTTGAAGACAGCTCTGCTGTTTGATTGGCATGGACCTATGCCTCTGTTCAAAGACTTAATAAAGGAATATTTCGTAGTTGAATACAACATAAACTATGGAGAGCTTCTGTAACATGCTGACCATTTTGACAGCAAGAAAAAATTCAGGCAATCGGTTTGGAGATTTAATAATTGCATGTAGTTTATATTTTTGCTCAGCCTCTTCCATGAATTACTATCGTTACTAATATATAGTAAATCAACCTTTTAGTGGTACACAGACAAAACACTTGCCTTGTGATACAATATATCAGATAATCAGACCTAACAAGTGAAAAAATTATTGAAAATAAATTCGAAGATCAGATTTATTTTCAAATCACTTTTTAAAAAGTGACAATATTCCAGGTTTAATTTCATCTTTTTCTGTAAATTAAAAGAAATGTGTGTTCACATGAAACTAAGGCTGTTCAACGATTAATCGTGATTAATTGCATCCAGAATTAAAAGTTTGTGTTTACATAATAGTATATGTCTGTGCACTGTGCATGTTTATTTTGTAAACATATATACGTACACATACTGTACATGTACATATTTAGGAAATATCTGCATGTGTGATACACACAAATTGTGTACACAGTTGTGTTGATTGTTTTTTGGTCACTATTTCTCATTTTATAAATGGTTACATTGATTCCTATGTGTTCTTAAGAAAATTAGCTTTTTGTTTGTATTAAAGAGTTAAGGACTCTTATTTTGACGGGGAAGTCGCACCGTTAAATGAACACTAAAGCCGCGGGCATACTTGACTTTCCGCGTCCGAGTCCGTCTCACGGATTGAGCGCGGACGTCCAAGTTCAACACATGCGCAATACAAATGAGTATGTGTGCTCTACCAGACCGTCAGAGGGCAGCGCTGAGTCGCGTCATTTACAGACCCACTGCAAATTAATGATTGAGGAAGTGTTTCAGCTATTGCAAACAATCCATGCAAACAGCAAGACAACAAGAACAACAACCAAACAGTATGGAGAAGGATATGCTTCTAAGCTTACTGTTCTTGACACACTGCACACTTTCTGTGTGTGTATTGACCCGTAGTGGACTAGGGCATTTTTCCGCGCATGCGCTGTTGTACGCGGCACGTCCGCGCGGTCTCAAAAAATGGGCTGCACGGACGACCGCGGAACCTTCTGATGACGAAAATTGTGTCATGCGGACGGACGGACCATACTTCCGCCTGTACGTACCTGTACTTCCGCCTGTACGTACGTAGGCACCTACGCAGAACCATAAACTGACCTTTAAGAGAAGAGCTGAGAGAACAGACGCGACTCCTCATTCTCATTTTTTTCTCCTGTATTTATGTATATGTAAGTAACAAGGATATATTCATATTTATATATAATTTAAATTATATAGAAACATTTATTCATATTCATATTTGTTTCTTCACAGACATATGTTATGTAAACATACATTTATTCTTGAAGTGATTAATAGTTGAACAGCCCTGCGTGAAACTAAAAATTAAAAAGTATGCTGCATTTGACTCAGGCATTCAACGCATTTGCATTGCGACAAAATTTCAATACTTGTCTTGGCCTGCAGGGGTGTGTAAGGAACAGTTAAGCAGGTCTTAAGGTGAATTGATCCCTAGGGCACGATTACCACCTTGTGGATAAACTAAGTACTGCAAAAAAACCCTTAAACGTGCATGTGTGAGCTACACAAATCCAGCGCTGACCCTCAACCTACCGTAACTGCAGGGTAATTATTGTAAACAAACGACAAGTTTAGGGTTTCATGTAATTTATTTTAAAGGGATAATGGCATCTTTGTAAGAAGCCTCGATTTGAGAAGATTTCTTCATTCCACTGACAAAAGATGTTGCTGATTCGTCATCACAAAGGCAGAATTACGAAAACATTCCCACTGCAAAAGTTCATTCTTGCATTTCACATATGTGTATGCTGTGGAATAGTGTGATTCCAGCTTCTTCTAGTGTGATTCTTCTTCATCAGGAAGCATTAGTTGGTCCATAGCACCACCTAATGGTTTCCACCATTCTCTGTGCAACGCAGTATTTTGAAGATGCTGTGTGCTTGTTTTATTGATCGAGCTTATCTTGCACATTCTGTGTCAATGCCCAGGCCCAGACCTCTCCTCAAATATAATCTTTAGCTGTTTTTTCACAGTCCGTGGTTCAGAATGGGTGAGAGAGAGGTTTGTCCATGGGGGCGAAGTCTCAGCTGACCTAACATGAGAACAACCCCCCTTCCAGCAACCAGCCCTGAGCGTTCTGAAGATTTATTTCAATGACAATAATGTCGCTGTCTCTAGCCAGGAAGTCAATAGCAGCTTTAGTTTTTAATTTCAGGCTGAATTACGTGTTCAAATGGCAACGAGGTGAAAGGAACAAACTGTTGAGCTTTATCGCACATCATGTTCCTCAAAAAATTTCAAACAAAAGGTTTCTCTGCTGTTTTTTGTAGTATTAGGTGTCCTTAATAACATATACTAAAAGTTTACCAAAGTTTGACCACTAGAAATGTGTCATTTTCAAGATGGTCCCCAAGATGGACAGGAAGCCCTTAACATATCCTAACTCCTTCATTATTTGACCTAGCCAAGTAATCTTGGTGTCTACCCATGTTTTCTGGGTCTATGAATCCATTGGACTTGTCTAAATTGCACTGACATGATTACATACTTATGGAATACATGATTTTGTGAGATTATTGTAAGGTTTTATCATTGTTTGGGGTGAACCAGAGATGTAAACGGTTTAGTCTATGTCATGTAACTCCTACTCAGTACGTGTTTTTGGACACATACCCTTTTTTTGCTAAAACACAGACTTGACATTCAATGTAAAAGTTATTGCACCCAAAAGTAACTTAAATTGGAGTTGTTATGTCCTTGACGGTGGCTCCCTGGTTCACCGCTTGGCATGGAAAAAGACAGAGAGTTACGGTGCCATTGCACAGTCATATGCAGACTTTACCATACGCCATTATGGTAACGCAACAGTCGTTTTTGATGGTTATAGCGAAGGTCCTTCCATCAAAGACAATACGCATCAGAGACGTAGTGAAAACACTCACCCCATCTTTAACTTCAACGCAGAGACCGAGTTTGTGGGAAGAAAGGATGATTTCCTTTCCAGATCTTGCAACAAACAAGGACTTATCAATCCTATGACCGAGGAGCTGGAGAAGAAGGGCTGCACTGTTATCAATGCATCAGGTGATGCAGACGTGGACATTGTCAAAGCTGCAGTCAAGGCCTCAGAACATCAGCCCACAACCTTGATAGGGGAGGATACAAACTTACTCATTCTTCTCCTCTACTATGCTGGGACGAACAATAGTGGCCTCTATTTTCGTTCAGATAAGTCCAAAGCTACTAAAGTGTACAACATCAGTGAGATGATGGGTAGTGACTTGTGTTCCCAGTTGCTGTTTGTTCACACCTTCACAGGATGTGATACAACTTCACACATTTTTAGTGTTGGCAAACAGACAGCATTCCAGAAACTTGTGAATGGTGAATCAACCATCCAGTCCTGTGCAAATGTGTTTCTGCTCCCACATCAAGCAAGGAATGTCATAGAGGACCATGGGACCAAGGCAATGGCAGTGTTGTTTGGCGGAAAGAGTACTGATTCACTTGCCTCTTTGCGCTACAACCTTTTAGCAAGAAAATCGTTACCGCCAAATCATTTGTTACCCCAGAATGTCTGCCTCCAACTGAGTCCTCAACCAGATACCACTGCCAAAGAGTTTACTTCCAGATCATGGAGTGGATTGCAATGGAAGGTGACATGAACACAGTGGATTGGGGATGGAAACTGGTGTACAACCGGTTCCTGCCAGTTATGACCAGTAAGACTGCTGCCCCAGAAAGCCTCCTGCAGATGATCCACTGTAATTGCACAATTGCCTGCTGAACACAACTGCCTGCCGAGCAAGGCATTTGGACTACCATGTCAAGTTGGGAATTGTGAGAATCACTATAATCAACCTCTATGGGAGGAAGAGTGTGACAACTAATGGTAAATCTAGTGAAGGTCACGGTGCAAAAAAGTAAAAAAATAAACCAGAATAAGAGGAAACAACTGAAGAAAAAATATGTATAAATAAGAGAAGTATTAAAAAAGAATTAAAAAAGGCAAAAAAAAAAGCATTATAAAATATATATAAAAAATAAAACAAAAAAATAAAAGGGGTTAGCGGTACTGAGCCTTCACGTGGCAGCCCTGTTTTGACTAATTTTACAGTACCACACAGTTCTAATGACTTTATTCTTGATTGGAATCAAAAGAATGGTTATGAACCACAGAAACCACCAACACTAGGCAAAACGACATGAGAAAGGAGAAATATGCAATTACTTAAGGGAAATTGTACTTTTTTTTCGCATAAATATGCTTGTAACCAATTGCTTTAATATATAATTGTACTTGTAATCACTTATCTATCATGCAAATATGCTAATTAGAACATTACATGGCCAAAACATGTATCAGGCACCAGTACTCATGGTCTAGGAGGAATACAAAGGAGTAATTGTCATTTTAAGGACTTGGTGGCTGCCATTTTGAAAATGGCGCCTTTCTTGGAGTCAAACTTTGGTAAACTTTTAGTATGTTTTTAAGTACATCTGATACTACTGTAAACCACTGAGAAACCTTTTGTTAGAATTGTTTGGGGGTCAAGCCATATTTGCAGCGGACTAAAAACTGAAAGTGAAACTGAGAGCTGACACAGCAGTGCAACAATCGATTCAGCCCGAATCTATGCGCCATCTTTGCATATTTATGCCTCAAACTGGAGGTCAAATGAGTTTATGTGATTGGTTGCAGGTTTATGATGTCATTAACTGGGGCAGTTTCAAACTGCATTTTTGGTTAACTTAAAGCTCATTAAAAACACCACATAACCCTATAAACAACATTAAAAACTTAATTCATTTAATGTAAACTTTTCAAAATTTTTAGAAAAGCATAGGGATCAGTCAAAGAGATGAAGAGAGGTTCCGAGGAAAGTCCTGGAGATGAAAACATTTACAAACAACTGTATGCTATAGAGTTGTTTGTTTGCATGCTCTCTGATTCAGTGTTGTTCAGAGAAACCAAGGGGAAAAGGGGGTTTTCAAGAAAAGACAGGCATTACTATACCACGCTGTGTCTCTGATGTAGTGCACTAGACGCTCCACTCCTTTTGCCAGAGTTTTGGAGAGGCAGAGAGAGAGAAACAACAAGAGAAGAACAGTCAATGAAGGATCCACACACAAAAAGATGACAGGATTAGAACTGGAAGTTGCTTTATCAGACACAACATGCAGGCAAACCACTTTATTGCAATGATAATACGAGGTCACGTAAAAAGCCAATCCTGCCATGCCAGTAATCAAGGCTCGTTGCTCACATGACACGAGCATTCAGGTCTACATTCATCAGAGCATCTGAAACTTGGACTCAAGGTTCGCACAGAACGCAGTAACACGGAGAAAGAGTGAGCACATGAGTCCTGGAGTCAGAGGGTTGGCTTCATTCTCTGAGGGGTCCCACAGCGACAGATCAAAAGCTGTACTGTAATGAACTAGCTGCTCTCTTTCCCAACGTCATTTCCTATCAGTCTCATACAGCTGCCATCTTATGGCATTAGCAGTCATCACGACTTAACTGCAGCTCACAGGCTCTTTTACTGACAAGCCTTGTGTGGAAGGACGTTTTTTTTAGTAGAAGATTAGTTTACAGAAGGACAAAGGAAGCTTCGGTGGTGTGCTCTACAGCTAAAATCTATAAAATCTATATTTCGCAGTTTTCATCTATGCGTTGATTTATGAAGTAAAAATAGTACACCTAATTTAAAACAGTTCACCCATAGAAACCATCACTCTGTCACTGTTTAGCTACTTCTCATAGCTGAATGACTTTTTTGCGTAGCAGATGTTAATCGTCCAAAAGATAACAAAACACGCCGCAATAAAAACTGTAACGTTGTAGAATGCTGTTCGAGAAACAGACTAAAATGCAGATTATAATTAACTGAAAATCGTCTGGCTTCTCCAGAATACATCATTTTTTTGTTACGATATTCGCTGTGTCAGATTACGTGATTTTGGCTGTGAACATGTAGTGCCAGTGCACTTGCGGCCCCGTCCTTTGTCGGTCCCACTCCCCTGTCTCTATCCAATATATTCCTATCCATTAAAGGCAAAGAGCCCCTAAAAAATATCTTGACAAAAACAATTTCGTTTTGTTATTTGACATAAAATATATTTTTATTTTACAAAGAAATGTGCAGCACTAGAGAAATAATGAAAGGGCAGTTGTTCATTTTTAATTTGCCTCAAGTCATTCTGTAAAAAAACTGTGAATAAAATCGCATCGTGAGATCAGAATCGTGAATCGCATCGCATTGTGAGCTGAGTGAATCATTACATCCCTACTGACAAACTATACGAGACGACACGATTGAATCTTGTGTCCTGACACCCCATGTCTTTTATGAATTTCTACTGTATCCCACGACATGCAAATCGTGCCAAAATATGGCCGAATTCATGTAATCTGACGAGGCCATTACTCTCAAATTATATGAACAAAATGTGTCACATCAGATTTGATATCACTGACATCAAATATTATGTTTTTACGGTGTGTCATGATTATTTACATTTACATGTACGCATTTGGCAGACGCGACTTACAGTGCATTTAGTCTATACAAGTCTTTTTTTATCAGCGTGTGTTCCCTTGGTTCGAACTCACAACCTTGCGTTGTTAGCGCAATGCTCTACCAACTGAGCTACACAGGGCAACACAGGGATTAATCACAGCGCAATTGTTTTTTTTACTAAATGTGATTTGAGAGCTGTAATATATTCTAACTTTCCCTCGGTTCCCTTTTACACAAAGCTATTGTAGAACATTGAAAGGTTTGACGAATAACACAGAGGTCTTATGAACTAATTCTCACTTTCATATGAAAAAGTGGTTGCAGAATTTTTTATTTTGTGTTAAATACTTATTTTAAGGAATAGTCCATCCAGTTCATATGATTTCCATTCCTCAGCTGAACAAAAATGACTCTCTAGGTGGAAACACGCTCTAAACGTAAAACGCCGGAGGCCAACGAAACGAAGGAGAATTTGCTTGGACATTCAGATTCAGTGAATTCAAAATGCACTGATTCAGCAGTGTACAACGATTGGACAGTGGACATGCATGTGGGGATGAGGGGGAGGTCGGCGGACATGCAGCAAGCATTGGGGCTGGTGCACAGACTGGATGGGTTGGTCAGATGGTTAAAGACTCACTCTGTCGGTGGTGGCGTGGCGCACATTGCCGCACGCTCCCCCGCTGTGGGTGTTGCCAAGAAGAAAGGAGAGGGGCAAACAATATGCCCTGCATAGAGGAAAGAGAGAAACAGCCTGACACACACAGAGATACAAAGGCACAAACAAGACCCAACCTTCACCAGATTCAGCCTGGGCAGAGCATTACTTGTCTCTGGTCTATACAGGAAGACGTTAGGGTTGCAACAACTAACGGCAACCTCTTAAAATGGTTTCAACACAACATTGCACAAAGAGTTGAAGTGGGAACATTCCAACGAGAGCACTTTAAATGCAAAGAGCAGCATATACCTATACAGGAGTTGGGCAGGTTGCTGTGAAAACCGATGGATGTTCCTGTAAGTGCTTTGAATGTTCCTAATGCATAAATTACTCATTTGTAAATGCAAGTTATGATTTTGAAGTCATGCAGTCTCATTAAGTTTACAGGAAAAGTTAATTGTGTGCATTCCTGCTGGATATTCTACAGATATTCTCGTACCATTTGACACTTTGACCCCATTTGTTTGTGGTTTTGTTTATCTACAGCGATGTACAGTACAGCGGCGAACAGTGCCGGTGCTTCTAAACTTCTGACAAAAAAATAAATTTAATAAATATATAATTTTATATTTATAAAATATATAATATTCATTATTTTATTTAGTTTGTACTGCACTTTTATGCACAGACATAACAGTTTCCTGAAGCCAACTATGCAAACAAGTTTATTATGGGGCGTTTCCACCACGGGAACTTTCCCCCGGAACTCGGGACTTTGGGGCAGTGCTCGGTGTGTTTCCACTGCAGGAACAGGGACAAAACAAAGTTCCGGGTAAATATTCCCCCCCAGAAAGTCCCTGTTTGTGAGGGAGTACTTTTCCAGAGTTCCGGAAGATTCGGGGGTGGGGTTTGGTCGTCGTATATACTGCTAATTGGTTGAGTTCACGATTTCATTGGTTGACTGTAATACAGTTCAAAGTAAGGAAGGAAGGAGGCGGGAACCGGCGAACATTCAAACCAATATTTAATCAAATAAACAAACAACAAAACGAAAGTAAAGGGCCGACAGCTACCTCACGGTCGACTGCCGGCCACACAAACATAAATAAAACTTAACACAATGTCCAGGCCTGGTCCTCTCTCGTCGTACACTCCTGTCGCTCGTCCTTTTATGCTTCCGGAGCTCCTCTGTGAGAGATGCGAGACCGGTGCAACGCGCAGCTGACATTCATTATCACTCGCGTCACCGGCCTCGCGCCGTTCCCTCACGGCTCTCTTCCCGCCTTCCTCGTTACATTGACTCTACATGCTGCATCGTGTTCCGGTAAAAACAAACCACCATTTTTAAAGGTTTGTTGCGGTGCGTGTAGTTTCAGCTAATAAATACGACAGATGAACCGACGACGAGGTCCAGGCTTTATTAAGGGAATTGGAAATGATGACCCGCAATGAAAAGGTATACTTAAAATATTGAGTCGGTTATACAAGCTGGGCATTGTAGCACAAAAAAATGACGAGTGTCCGTCGCTTTATGTGATGTCATCTTTGTTCGACATTACCGCCCCACTCCTGGACTGGGAGGAGCCGTCACATGCAGTCCTACGTCACAGGACTGATTTGCCAGATCTTCACGGTACTTTAGACCGCTATGGAAACGCAGACAGCAACAGGTCTGGGTAGAAAAATGTTCCTTGGAAAAAAGTTCCTGGGACAAATTGTTCCAATAATTTGGTCATTTCGGGGGAATTGCGACATTAGAGTGTCTGAAAAATCTGTCCGTCAACAACAATTTGCTATCCAAAGAGTCATTAGCATGCTGTTGTGTGATCTGTGAATGTTAGCATATGCGTATGATATTCTTTTGCCCCATTTCACAAACAAAACCCTCTTCAAAGCCCCTGTAAAGAAGGTCTTTGTATATGCCTGCAGATGTTGAAATAGAATGCCCTGGGTATAAAAGAGCAAATGAAACATCCTCATGAACAGGATCAGAGCTTACAGGTCGACAGCGACAACTCGGCTACAAACACACAGGCAAATTCAATTAGTGACACGCGGTCAGTCCTGCTCCGCTTTGGGCCGTTCAGTTGCAGCGACGGAAAATCATTTTGCCTCGTCTTTGATCTGAACTCTTTCCGCCACTGGGTCTGTCTGAATAATAATAACCTCTACCCTCACTCCATCTCGCCATTTTTATTTTGTTCTTCAGGTGAGGTCGGACATGGGGCTGTAAATCTCGGAAACAGCAATTTTCTTTTTCCTGTTAAGTGTCTGCTCACCGCTCTCCTCGCATACCCGGTTTCAAATTTGAAGAGAGGGCGAATAAATTCAATAACAGAAGACACAAAAGCGTCTATCAACCTGTACATCTGCGATTAAGCGCGAGGTCGGCCTCCAATCTCTAGGGCAGCCACCTGCATGTTCATTTATTCTGTTCCTTTGGGGGCTTAAGCATGCATTTGTACGTATAAAAGGAGTCCACCCCACAAGTCGGTAAATTAGTAGAAGACACATTTCATGCCAGGTCTTCTTTTGTAAAAATGGTTTAAATTCATCTGCCTTTCTCAAGACACATCCGTGTCTTGAGGTCTCTTGTCCGTCTGATATGTACACTACTACTGTAATGAAGATGAATGTAACTCAATATCTAAACATAGCTTGCCTTTAAGAAAACCTGTCCAGCAAGATAAACATATACTCTTTTGAATCAGCAATAAAGGTGACCATCACCTGCCTAAATCCTTTTCTCTGGGAATATACTCACGTTATGTGTCCATGGGGTTTGATTGCTCTTGTCCTGGAGCTCGGACCCACTGTGACCCTCAGACTCTTGCCGGCAGTGACATTCCACTGGAGAGGACTATGAGGAAGAACAACAAAGTAATCCAGGGCTGTCGCGATAAACCGACGATAAATATCACGTGATTTATGCACAGCTTTTGAGTGAAGTACGGG